>NC_058189.1:31433032-31739628 GCF_907165205.1 Coccinella septempunctata | reverse complement strand
TCTGAGGATTATCAAGGACCTGTTGCCAGCTCTCCATTCATCAGTTGAGAGACTAGATTGTCTTTATCAATGAAGGTCTTTTTTGCTGGGGCTTCATATACAACATGTCTTTCAATGGACGCTGTCCTGACCGTCAGAAAAACTGCCCAGTGATCGGTGATCGAAGTTTTGATTATTCCTGGACACAACATTAACGATTTACGAGTGTTTCCTATGAGTTTTACAAAAATATGATCAATTATTGTGGCCGAAATATTAGTAACCCGCGTAGGTGAATTAATCTGAGAAATGAATCCATATTGCCCAATACATGCCCGATATGCTAAACTATCTTCACCACCAATATCAATATTTATGTCACCCACAAAAATGTCAACATCCACGAAGACGAGATTCGCTAAATAATCTTGCAATTCTTAAATATAAAGTCTCATACTAGTAGAAGTGAGTCTGTATGAAGCAGTTAAACTATATTTTTTTTCATTCAAATGTAACAGATTAGTTTCTGAAAGATGTACAACTTGAACACACACATCTATAGACGATTTTACATACACCAATAAGCCGTCATTTTTATTGTAGTTTGAACAATTATAATATACATTGAAACCAGGAATATTATAATTAGATTCCTCAAACAATTCCCAACACTCCGACAGAACAATTACATGTAATTTATCGAGATCCAAAGCATTCATGTATAACAACAGATTATTATAATTTTTTTGTATATTACGTATATTAAAATTTACCAAATTTAGGAGTTTATCAGAATCAAACTCTTTTCTAGCATCATCAACATCAAAATACTCGTTCCTTCTGTCATCCAAATCTGATTCGAAGCAATCCATAAAATAATTACAACGGTAGATGTGAAAAATGAATATAAAATAAAAACGAAAATATAAATACATATATGTAGATTGAAAAACAAAAATTCTTTATCTAGTGTCGGCCGATCGATATTGTGAATAACCCCGACAAGTGTACAAAAATCAAAACTTAGAAATAACGATTTAGCATACATATTTGAATACTAGCTGGCCCGGCGAACTTTGTTTCGCCTCAGAGGTACATAAAGTTGTATTAACTAACCATTGGTATTTTTTCAAGTAGGAGATATATTAGGCGAAATTAAAGTAGATACAAAATATACAAATAATTTAATTACATTGCTAAAAACTATCAATTCAATTTTCAAACTAAGCTATCTATGTCCCTTTCATCATATACTGAAATTACACCTTTTTCAGTTCTAACCTTAAGTATCCCGTCGACAGTCCACACATTCTTGGGAACTTTTCTTAAGGCATACTTGAAGAGTTCGATTCGCTTTCTAGTTAGATCTTCTTTCACAGACACGATGTGATTCATCCATGAATTTAACAACAATCGGACGTATTTTGTTGTTTACTACTTTCCCTAAACGGTAACAGGATTTTATAGATTGTGCATCAATGTTTACCATCTTTTCATGACACATGGTCACAATTTTCTTCTTCAGTTCTGAATTATCAGATTCCGGAATTCCAAAGACAATAAAATTGTTTCTTTTATTTTCCTGTTGTAAATGTTCCAACTTCGACTCAGTCTTCTCAAGTCAATAATGTTCGAATTTCGAACAATGATGAAATGAAAGGGTTAGTTCAACAGACAACTATTCTACGGTTTTCTAAGGCATTCCCTCCGCCGATGTGTATATTGAAAGGTGCAAGTTATAGGTGCATATGACAGGTGTAAAATACAGGTGCATGAATATGGTGCTCTATGATATGGAATGCTCTACATATGATGCATTCACGGGGTTTTCATTAAAGGGTGCACTAACAGATTAATCATGTGATCATAAGGAAATAGGTTGAAGCAATATTATTCGTTTCTTTCACTTGTAGAGTTTACTGAAAGTCAAGGGAGCCATCAGATAACATTCAAATGTAAAGTGGGCCCTTCTCAAGGTGTCCGAACTTTACTGATCTATTCACGACAAAAGAAATTAATTTGAGGTTATCGGATATGCTTGAAAAGCTTGGTTAGTTAAATCAAAGTACTCAACAAATGCTGAAAAAAATAGTATTGAGAACATCCTTGAGCAACTTCATAATATAATTTGCAATAATTTACCAGATCGATTAAAAAATTATTATAAAATGGGGGTCTACAATCTACAATCTACAAACTACAATATACAATGGAGAACGTCACATCGATTTATTTATTACTTCGGTGTCGCATCTGCTCCATTCAGTCTGCTTGGTTGAGTTATGTGATACTGACGAGCCCAAACAAAAGCGAAACCCAGTCTATCGCTACTCACCATCAATGTCGGTACGTTCTCCATGGTATATCTACTAAAGGTATAGATTTCTGCCAGTCCCATTTATTTCGTTATATTTCATGGCCTTTCGGCGTTAAACTACCTTTATTGACCTATAGTCCAACCGCGTCGTTTCAACTCGAAGTTCTATTTCAATCAGCAGAAAGGACGACTGAAAATCTTTGAGCCAGGGCATGATGGAATCCTCCGAGTGAGTACCATTTCGATTTTTTGTTCTTTGTATTATTTTTTACCATTTCAGGGTGGACTTTGCAGAGTGAGTGATAGACACATGCCATTCGGCAGCAGCCCCAAAGACAAATCATCCGGGGCCGTCTGAAACATGGAACGGCGTCGTAGACTCCCCTGTTGCGGTGATGTACCTCTCCTTGTGTTCTCATCGGAGATTAAGAAAGAAAAAATAGAGTTCAGTATGCTGGAACTATAGGATATAGGACAATAGGAAGACCAATATATTGTCCACTATAATGTTTACGGTGGAATTTGGGAAATACAGGTAGGCACAGTCGATCAGTTCAATAATGCGATACAAATATAATGCTTTATTTCACTTAAAGTACAGTCCAGCTTACCTGGGTAGTGTAGTTATTTGGTTTAAGCAGTGTCCCTAACGTCCAGTTTCATAATCAAATTTAAAGTCACTTTAAGCTTAACCCTTTCAGTCCTAGTGGTTTCACTATGAAACCACCTCTAATAATATATATTCCATGCGTCCCTATGGTTACATCTCAAAACAGCTGCAACAGTGGTAAGTCAAAGGCTTCCTCTTGGATTGGGTTGCAATAGTTCTGCAAAATGGCGCTGTACAGAGTGTAAAGTTGGTCTTTGCTTAGGTGACAGAAAAAACTGTTTTCTTGCCTTCCACAAGAAATAATAATATTACTTGTATTATAAGTTGAGTCCTGGTCGTTACATGTAGAAACCACCATTTAAAAAAATTGCAAATAGATATTCAATGAAATATATTGAATTTCATGTATTCTCGACCTCAAAATATGAGTTTATTTTGAATGAAATTTTTTAATTTGGGCCTGAAAGGGTTAAAGCTTCCTTTACTGTCCTTTTTAGTAGGGTTAAAGGGGGCTTTAAAATTAAAGGGACTTTAGGTTTGATTATGAAACCGGCCTTATTATTTTCTTCACTGTCAGTATGTATTCAACGATAACAATGTTACAGAGGGAATTGAGCCAGACAAAATGGATGTTTCCCGTTTATTGTTATCTCTCCCAACTCATACAATGAGTACAGAAAACTTGAATAACGGTAACGGTTCATGAACTTCAGTGAATTAACGCAATTTTCTGTTGTAGGTTTCCTCAGATAGGTCTGGGATACAAAATTGTACAGAACAGAAAAAATTTTACGAAACAGATACTTGACTTATACAACACTGGCATTGGCCAGGTTGGATCTATCAGATGTGATGGAACGGATTCATAATAACGGTAACTGGGTGACAAATGTATTTTTTTCCAAACGGTTGCTATACTATGAATTTACTAAAGATCTGACTGATATAACGGTTTTCGATCTTTCACATGAATGTAGCTGATCTTTTTACTACTGACATCTTTCAAGTCAAAAATAACGGGGAGATCACTTTTACAACGGTATACGGACCAGAGAATTTCATAGCCAACTTGGCCAACTTTCCAAAGCTATCAACGGCGGATTAGCACGGCGTAAAAGTCTGTCACTGATATGAAAACAAACTTCCCTTCGATATTGTAATTGTGAGATTGTTGGTCCAAGGCACGGTACAACCTGGTATGGACTTACCCATAGGCCTCCTGAAGATGAAGGATTTAGTCAGTACGGTGAGTAAGATCTAATCATTCTTCTTCTAGGTTTCTGTTTGTCTCCTCTGTCTTAATCTTGGGTGTTTGTAGAATAGATTGCCTTTGGAACTATCAATTCCAGTTCAGAAATGCTAGCGTGAATTCTGTAGATTCCTGCTTGGCAGTTTTCAGGGCGTTTTTTTTTTATAGCAGGGGGAATCTGCGACCGTGAAAACACGGGGCTTTATCTCTCGCCCAGAGGAATCCATTTCTAGGGAACACTGTGGGGTTACTCACTCTCCTGAGTTCGCGACCCACTAAACCTAACCTGCTTTTTATTGGTTCCGGGCATTTGCCTATAAACCATTTATCCCTTAATCGGTTAATTTCTTCTTGCACATTATTGTCGTGCTAGGGTTTTCATGTTCGTCCATTTCGGATATCTCTTCTTAGTATAGTTTTAATAAGTTTTCGAACTCATTTTAATCTCTCCTCAATTGATCTCGCGGTCTCCTTTTGTAAATTCTCATTCTTCTTCTGTCTTCCTCCGGATCGTAGTCCACTAGTCTCCTGAGTTCTTCGTTTGGATGTTCCTTCGCTGTTTCGAATAACTTTTCAGCTTTCCTCTTCATAAATAAATTTCATAAATTTCATAAATAATTTTCAGGGCGAAAGTTAGTGCACCTAATTTCTGTTCCCAAGAACTGGCCTATCATAGCTTTCAAAGTGCGATGATTGGTTCGTTCTATAGCGTTGCAAGGGGGCGTATCCAGAGGGGTGAAACGGTGAGGAATGTTCAGTCCTCGGAAACTGTTTTTTTAACTGACATTCTGTATCCCATTGTCAGATATTACTAGTTTCGGACAGTCACATAGGAGAATAACTTAGTCGGATAGGGTCGAATAAACGGTTTTATCGGTGGCTTTTCTCAGCGGACGGCATTCAATCCACTTCGTAAAACGATCACGCGTCAGCACAATGTAAAAAGTTCTCTTCTTGTACCAGGGGAGCGAGCCAAGAATATCCGTACAGACTTCTTTGAATGAGGCATCCGCCATCTTGTGTGGTTACGTTTTTCAGGTGTCTTCTGTTGCGATACTTTGTACCGTTAACAGGATGGGCAGTTTCTTAGGTTTCTTACGCCAACATACGGTCCACTTCCTGATAGAAGATCTCCTGCATTTTCGTGTTTTGTGGTCGTGATTGGTTCGGAGCCCGGTTTCAGGTCGATCTTGTCTACAATCAGGTCGGTTGTACCATGTAGGTTCTCGAACTTCTACAATTCTGCTGCAAGAAATGCCACCAGTTCCTTTTTCTGAGATTCCGTCAGTTAGAACCGATGTCTCTCGATGGTGTGAACTTCTGTAGTGGTTTCCAGACGTAACATCGGTTTTGAGATCAGTCGGCCTTCCAGGAAGCATTCGGCGGTACTGAAATTGACGGCAAACTTGAATGTCGATAGCATTTCCATTCCCAGAATAATATCAACCCGTAAGTTTGGTACGGGTAGAAATTTCAAGTCAAGCAGTGAGTAGTCAAAACTTTGCACTGTGGTGGTATATAGCTTCAGCGTGACTGTGGTTTGCCCATTCGCTATTACTGCGAAACTATAGATCATTGTTAGTTCTGTTATTTCTTCGTTTTCACACACCTGTGAAAACGCAGTATCGCACCTGTGTTGCTGCCTGACTGCAGAAACTCCTGGTAGTCCCGGTATCTATTAATGCTCTGAAGTATTCTCTAGCTATTCTTACCTCTAACAACGGACTTTTGTTGTTACAGGTGGTCGATGCCAGTTAACCGCCAGTGGACCTCTTCAGTTTTCCGAACACGGACAATCTCGTGAGTGAATATTTTCCCTCTGGCATCGAGAACAAAAGATCTTCGCTGGCCTGCGAAAATTTCGGTGCATGTGGCTTTATCCACCACATCGGTTCTGTCCGGTCAGCGTGGCTATTGTATGCTTGACTGAGGGGTGGCGGTGCTTAGGACTGAATCGGTTTTTAATTCTGTGTCCAGAATTCGGAAGGTGTGATTCCTCTTGTCGAGCTATTGACTACCTTGATCTGTGTGATTTTGGATGGCTTTCCCCCGGCGGAGAAAGTCGTGTCTAGTTATCTGATATCAGCGGGACGGATACCACGTGTTCAGTAACATTCGTTTTATGTACCTGATCTCTGGTATCCAGCGAGAAACTAGCTTAATATCGGTTCAGTTGACGGGGACTGTATGTCAGATAAGGTTCATCCACGAAACCTGGTTTGGTGGGTGGCCGGGCGTACTAGCTCATCTGTCACTGAAACAAGTCTAAAACCTTTTCCTTGTAAGGGTGGGATCAGCCTCTGTCGGATGAGTTGGATCTGTTACAATTCGGACGGTTTTGCATATTTCAGTTTATTTATTTATTTATTTATTTATTTATTTATTTATTAATTATGCTTCGCATAATTTATGAACGGTACAACCCATTTGATACGTAATATAAAGAAAAATAAAACAAACTGCATACAATAAAATTTAAACTCTACAACAACCTCAAAACTAACACTTCAAACAACGATAATGATATACCAAAAAACTGAAGAGTAGGTGACATACTGTTACAGCGTGTTAAACATCTATTAATATAAAAATGCTTGCGGTAGTTGGCACGGACAGGATCAGGATAAAAATACAAGACTACACAAGACGTCCTCGAAGGTGCATTGAAACTGATCAGGCTCAGCAGTTATATATATATATATATATATATATATATATATATATATATATATATATATATATATATATATATATATATATATATATATATATATATATATATATATATATATATATATATATATATATATATATATATATATATATCTCAATGGAGAACTCTCTTCTATTCCTCTGAACCAACCCTAACAACTTCAACACTCTTTTCTTGGCATAGGTAACATGTTCATCGAAGATTTAGCGTGAATCAAGCACCACACCCAGATCCTTGACCACGTGAACCCTTTGGAGGGTGACACCACAAAGAGAATAGCTAAAAGAAGGCTCGCTCCCTCGAGAAAAAGTAATCACATTACATTTTGACAAGTTCAGTTCCAGTCTATTGAGCTCGCACCAATCAGAAAATCTAAGCAAATCTGCTCGCAAACGCAAAACATCTTCGAAACCAGAAATAGATTTGAATATCTTCAGGTCATCGGCAAACAAGAGAAAAAAATTATAAAGAAAAACAGAGGATACATCGTTGAGTTAAGTGGACCCAAGTGGGAGCCTTGAGGAACACCCGAGGTGACGCCACTTGATTCTGAATAGCAACCACGGTAACGCACAGAGAAGGAGCGTCCTCGCAAAAAACTCTCTAGCCAATTCAACAGGGAACCATCGAATCCCATATGATTGACCCTATCGAAGGCCTTGCAAAAATCGCTGTATACTGCATCTTGTGGAATGAGTTCTGCATATGGGTAACATAAAGCAGTAGCTCTTCTTCAGAACCTCCTGTTCGCCTCTTTATCTCCTTCAACAGAGGCTCCTCATAATTGACTGGTAGAAATGCTTGTATACAGTTGAATCCAGAAATTTTCCCAGTTCTTGAATGTACCTCTCCTGAAAATAAATCAATTCCTAGCATTCTTTCTGAGTAATTCATACACTGACTCAAAAACCTGTTCTAGGGACACCTAGAACTTCTTTTTATTAATAAAAAGGACTTGTTCTGATCCTCCTATGGACTCCTTCTGGATTTTCTCTGAATTTTGTTGAGCCAGAACGACAGATTTGGCTAGTTCAACAGCTTTTTGAAGAGAGATATCGACTTCCTGCAGTAGACGTTGGCGTATATTCGTAAGATGAGAATTCATGTTGGCGATGAATATATCTCTGACTAAAGATTCTCGAAGATCCTTGAATTCACATTTCATGCTCAAATTTTCAAGGTCTGTTATGAAATTATCTATACTTTCATTCACTTTTTGTGTTTTAGTGAAAAAAGTATGACGTAACATGGTGAGATTTTTTTGAGGTTCGAAATAGTTGTCGAATTTAATTTTAACATCATTTAAAGTTGTATCAGAGATTTTCATGTTGAATGAGTTGAAAATTTGTCTACCTTTGGAACCAATGGAGTGCAACATGACAGCAATTTTTCGGCATTCTGAGGAATCGATCAATCCTGTTGCTAATAAGTATATTTCGAAATTTTCCCACCATTCTTTCCAATTTGATGCATTATTCTCACTCGATGAAATAATTAATTCATTGATTGGTTTCAAATTTGGCATGTGGTCGACTCTTCCATCGGCATCGTCGGACATCTTAATGGATTTCGGCATCTGTTTTTGTTCCATTCGAAGAAATTATAATATTTGTTATTGATTTCGTTGTAGGTATAATTTCTACACCTGACACCATGTAATAAATATCGTTTCTTGATATTTGAGACTTGACGAATTATTATTTTATTAAATGACTATGAGATGCGTACTGGTTTATTCCCAAGAACATACTGGCTTCAGTGTACATTGTTGTATTCCTTTCGGAACGAACTTAGTTTTTAAAAAAAAACTAACAGAAAGCAGGGTCGCTGTCACCAGGGCAGCTTTATTGAGGTAAAGCTCCGTAAAACCTTTGGTTAACACTATTAGATTGATAGGTTGTCACTTTTCGAAGGATAACGCACTGTTATTTTAATTAATTTATTTGGAAGGCACAAGGTACAGAAATAGATCAATAGGTACGAAAATTAATTTGAACTATGCGATATGAATGAAGAATCAATCTCAACGGTACGATCTGAACTGAACTGAGAGCGTCATGCTGCTACTTATATATTGTTTTGGAAAATGCTGACTTGAGCAAAAATATGTTAACAATGGGGCCCTTGTATACAGGGTGGCAACATCTCCCCCCTAAAAGAAGATTTTTGATGTGCAAGAAAAGCAAAAATCTTTAAAATAAGAATTCTGAAGCAGTATGACACCTTACATGAGGTATTAAAATGTAAAGATATATTCTAATTAAATTATTCAGTGATATCAAGATTAAAATCAATAAATTATGGACACTCAATTAGTGCAAAAATGAGAGCATAGAATTATCAAGAAATTAAGACATTTCAAATTGAACGAGATATTAGAAAAGATATAAAGGAGTAAGATATATAAGATATATGGTAAAATTGCAACAATTAATGAGGATTAATTTTTAATGTCTTGTTTGTTCTTCTCTGTGTTTGAGACCCGCTGCTGGAGGCGTCTTCTGGTCTCGATACTCGGATTTCTGTCTCAGAGGAACCTGGGTAATTAAGACGTTGGAGTTCTGTATCGCAGTAGACTTGAACTGGTTGCTGTATTGGTCTTTTGTGACATTGGTTGAAGATCTGGAAACATGGACCTGCTTCTATGGCTCTAGGCTCTTTGGTACAACAGAAGATTCCTCGGAGAATTTGGAAACATCCACACCATTTCATAAAATTGTAGAGGACAATGAGCAAAATGGTACCACATGTAATTGATAGGGCTGTTGTTACCCACGAAGAGTGTTGGATGATGAAAGGCCTATTCAGTTGTTGTTGGAGTTGTTCATCGAATTCTGCTAGCTTGTGTTGAGCATACTTGAGTTCGTGGAGGTTGACACTTGTTAATTTTATTGGTTCCATATGAATTGCGTGGACAGTGAGATTTCTCTTCAATTTCTGGCAGCAATCGTCCTGTATTATACTTGAAGATGGAATATCATAACTTGAGTTTAGGGAAGCTAGTACTGCGCTGGTTTCTAGACTTGTACGATCAGTAAATGCCTTGCAGTGTGAGTTGAGCTTTAGAATACCCATCTTCTCGATGATTTCTTGCTTTAAGGATTCTTCACCACAGATGATAGAGATTCGAGTTGGATTGGATAGGGAGAACAGCCATTCATTAACGTCGGTCTTGTGCCAGATTTCAGCATCGGCTATGATATTTCTTTTCATGCAGGAGTCGGGAATCTTGTTGACGATTTTCATTAGCAGTTGTACTTCACAGGAAGAGTCGATTTTCTTCATGGTTGGCATCTGATTGCAAATCCACTGTCTCGGATGGTATTCAATGCAATTTTCCAATTTATCAGCCAACAAATAATTTGTTCTCATAGGTGAAATCAGTAGGAAGGGTTTGGATGGCTCGATATAAGAGAATAAACTATTATCTTCAGAATGAGGGTGTGGTAAAGAGAATAGTTGATAAAGATCGAGGTCTTGTGAGGAAGAAATAGGTATTTCGAATGCAATTGTTAGTAAGCTATTTTTTATGAAAGATTTCAAGTTCATGATTTTATAGTAGTAATAAACGTTTTCGATACTCAAAGGAATAGGAAGAGAAATATTAGTAGAGATTTTCAGAAGTTCTCGATAAAGCACTTCTGGAGGCAAAATTCTATAATTTATTATTCCATGCTGTATAAGTGAAACATCATTCACGTAATTTTGCAAATTGAATAGGAGTTCATCAGTCATTTCAATGAGCAGTATAAGATGATTTGAAATTTGAGATTCTATTTCATACGCATGTTGAATATTATTAAGATCCTTCGAGAACTGATTAAATTCTTTTAAGTTCTTATTTAAGATTCCTATGTTTTCGTTCATTTTATAAAATGAATTATTGAAATTAGAAATGGTAGATGAAAGAATTGATACTTGTTGCTGCATTAGAACATCAGTTTGTTTTTCGTTATTTATGATTTGATTTATTGCATCTGAATAAAATTGAGCGTCTTCTGAATCTGGGTTACCAGTTAACCATTTAATAGCCGTCCCGACGCCGTTAAATAAGCCACGTTTCTTTCTTGGCATATTAATTTGATGAGATATAATTTTATAAATTTCCTCAATTATTGTAACTTTGGTTTTCACGTAACTTAATTGATTTTTACAGTCATTAGAAAGATGCTCTGCCATTGCGATATCACATAGATTAATAGAGTTCGAGTAGAAACCTAATATTTGTACGACTTGATATTTGAAATGAGTTAAGTTATGATATGTAAGAATTATATATTTTTCGTTTGATATTTGTGCCTTACCAACATTATGATATAGTAAACCGGAGGATGATTTGATAGGATTGATTTCATACTGATGTGCTTGAAGAAGGACTTGGAAAGTGAATAACTGGAGGAGAACAATTATTTTCGTCATTATCTGCAACAACATAAGGTTTCAATTTATTAAAATGATAAGTTTTTAGTTTCGAAGGACTAATTCTCAATGTTGCTGTCTGATTATTATGTATCTGTTCTATTTTATAAGGTCCTTTGTAATTTGGAGCTAGTTTCTTATTTTTCGCTTTCGACTGTGAGTCATAAAGAAGTACAAGATCGCCTTCATTGAATTGATACGTTCTATTGTGAGTTTTATCATAATATTCCTTGGATTTATTTTTAGACTTTAGAAGATTATCACGAGCAGTTTCTCTTAGTATTTTCAATTTATTTGTGATATCAGTAGCTAGTTCTGAATAATTATTGAGATTTTTCGGATTATTTATTTGTGACGGAATTCGAGCCCTTTGTCCAAAGACTAATTCATATGGGGTTTTTTGAGTAGATTTATGTATTGAGGTATTATAACTGAACGTTGCAAAGTTGAGGAATTCATCCCAGTTATTAGAGTCTTTATTTACATAGCATTTGAAATAATCTTTAAGAGTTAGATGTGTTCTTTCTAAGGATCCTTGCGTTTGAGGATGATATGGAGATGATTGCTTATGTTTGATCGACATTAATTTATTTATTTCTTTGAATATTTTCGATGTGAATTCTACGCCTTGATCTGTGAGAATATTGTTTGGAAATCCGAATTGTGTACAGAATTTAAGAAAGTGTATTGCTACCGTTACAGCATCATGTATGTTGAGAGCGTAAGCTTGAATGAATTTTGTTAAATCGTCTTGAATGGTTAATATAAAGCGATTATTATTTTTCGTCATAGGTAGAGGACCAACTATATCTAAGGCAATTTGTTCACAGAATTTGGTTGAGGTAGTTGTAATGATCATAGGACTTTTATTATGTTTGAAATCAGTTTTAGATTTTTGACATATTTTGCATCTCCTTATATACTTCCGAATATGATCTTTCATATTATCCCAAAAATAGAATTTCTTTATTTTTTCGTATGTGCGTTCAAATCCTTGGTGTCCAGCTAATGGTGAATCATGATTTTCGAATAAAATTTCCTTTATTAAGTTTTCATCACTTACATTAATTCGTTCGTCGCATAAAATTTCATATTCAAAGTCACGAAATAGAAAATATAAGAGACTGAAAAAGGTATCTTCTCGGATTATTGAATTATTTTTAAAAAGAGCTATATTTGGAATCGTGAACTTTTTTATGTTGTTAAAATTGAGCATTAGCCTAAGATTAACGAAAGTTGCGAATAAATCTTCGTATGTTACAGATTGATCATTATATTCTTTCAGAAAGAGAACAAAAATAAATTGATGAGTTAACTTTTTTGCTATTATATCAGTAACTTTAGGATTTTCTGGAAGATCTGTAAAATGAGTTTTTATAAAATCAAGAAATTTGTTCGAAATTGAGTAGTCGCATGACATTGGAATTATAAATGTTTTTATATTGGAAAATGGCGTATTAACAACCTTAGGTTTAGGAATTTTAACTTCTCTTTGATGAAAGCTTTTGAAGTTTTCAAACGTGAGGTCTTCGTCATCTATAGAATAAACAAAATTTTTACTGTGTTCATCAGGTAAATTATATATCGTTATACTGATCGACGAATCGTGAAAAATGTATTTAAGCATATCAAATATTTTTGGCCAATAAAGATTGTCTAAACCACAACTGATACGAGGGAAAGCTAAATGTGATTCATTATTTTGTTTACATAAAATTTTGAGATTCATTAGTGCTTTGAAAACTGTTTGATAAGTAGGTTTTTGGAAAGAGAGAGCTTTGGTTATGAGGTAATAAATTCTTCGGTTTTGATCACTAATATAAGCCACTTGTCCTACAGTTTTATTTTGAGATTTCAACTCATCTACTTGTCCAAATCTAGTTTTGAATATTAATGCAATTCCTTTACCCATTTTAAAATCCTGAGATACACAATGTACTAGAGAGTGATTAGGTGGCGCTTCGAAAAGATCGCCTAGCTTTTCTTGAATATTGGAAGAATTCTGTATGGTTTTGGATTCGTATTTATTCATGAAGTCATTATATGAGATTTCATTATTATTGTCTTGAATTAAACGACTTAGAGCATCTGCATTCTGATTCAACTTTCCTTTCTTATACACTATTTCATAATCATAGTCCATTAATTTCAATCTCCATCTCAATAAGCGACTTGAAGGTTCCTTACAATTTTTCAACCAAACTAAAGGTTTATGATCTGTGCAAATAATGAATTTTTGACCATAAAGGTATGGCCTGTAATGTTTACAAGATTCAACGATAGCTAATAATTCCTTTTCTGTCGTGGAATAATTTCTTTCAGATTTTGTTAGAGTCTTAGAATAATAACTGATGGGTAAATCTTTTCCAATAGGTCCCTGAGAAAGTACTGCAGCAATAGCATCGTTTGAAGCGTCAGTAGTTAATATAAATGTTTCTGAAAAATTAGGAAATTTGAGAATTGGTTCTTTGGTAAGGATGTCTTTAAATTTCTCAAAGGACTTCTGACAATCTTTTGTCCATTCGAATTTTTGATTTTTCTTCAGTAAGTTATGTAATGGCTTAGCGATAGCGGAAAAGTTTTCAATGAATTTCCGATAATAACCAATAAGACCTAGAAACGATTTTAATTGTTTAGGATTTTTGGGAACTGATATATTTTTAATAACTTCGATTTTGTTTGGATCGGGTTTAACACCTTCTTCTGATACATGATGACCCAGATACGTTATTTCTCGACATAAAAATTCGCATTTATCCGGCTGTAATTGAAGATTGTGAATTTGTAATTGACGAAAAACATCTTCTAGCATCGAATTATGATCTTCTAATGAAGAACCATGAACCACTATATCATCAATATAACAAAAACATTTAGCACCTTGGAGCCCGGATAGTACAATTTTCATAAGTCTTGCTAAACGACTCGGACTGTTTTTGAGTCCCATAGGCATTCTGTTGAATTCGTAAAGTCCTGATGGAGTAGCTATAGCCGTTTTAAATTTATCTTTTTCTTCTAACTCGACCTGATAAAACCCTGATGCGAGATCTAAAGTTGAAAAATAGATTGCATTTCCTAATTGATCTAATATGCTCTCAATATTAGGAAGTGGATAACTAACACCGACCGTTATTTCATTAAGTTTTCTAAAATCACAAACTAATCGCCATTTTTGTTGTCCTGATGCATCTTTTTTCTTAGGAACAATCCAAATTGGTGAATTCCACGGAGAATTAGAAGGTCTTATGATATCTTGATCGAGCATTTTCTGAATCTGTTCATTAGCTTCTTTTTCATGAATTTTAGGTAATCGATAAATTTTAGAAGAGATTGGAATGTTAGATGATGTTGGAATTTCATGTTTTAATGTTGGTGTTGAAGTTAAGGAATCGCCTGGTAGATAAAATAAGCTTGAATATTTATGACAAATTTTTATAATGGATGCTTTTTCTTCCTCATTTAAATGATTCAATCGAAGATTTTCTTCAAGAACTTTATTTCTTTGAAACGCTTCTTTTTTTGAGTGATTCTGATTATAGTTAGTTGAGAGATTTAATTTTATAGATTTTTCCGGTAAGAATTCAATTATTTCCAATACGGGTCTGTCTATTGTGACTTCTTTAGAATTCAAGTTGAGAATTGGAATACGAGCTTTTGAATTATCATTTGTAACAAGAGTATTGGGTATAAGAACGTTATCACATATTGTTAATTTCTCAATGAGTCCCTGTCTCAAATTGCCAACAATATCGACTTCAGCAATAACTTCGCATCGAGGAGGAATGATTATTTTATCTTCTTTAATTTCATTGTTGAAACGAATAGGGTGTCCGTTTATGATTGCAACATTGTCTGCATAATTAAGAATAGCTTTTTGTTCTTGGAAGAAATCGTTACCAAGCAACCCGTCGAAATGAGTCTGTATTTTTGCAGCGTTTATAACATTGAATTTATGAACAATATTTATGGACGATATTGACAAAGATATTTCCGTTGTTCCAATTGTATTAATAGGCATATTAGGATTTATTCCGTTCAATAAAACAATATCATTTTTATCAAGATGAGTTTGGCTAGGAATAAGTGCATCATGTTTTATAATGGAACAGGCCGCTCCTGTATCAATTAAAAGAGTTACATATTCTTTAGGAGAATTTGGGATTTTGAATTTTAGAAATTTTAATTTGTCATGAAGAATATTAGACTTATTGTGAGAACTGTGTATTTTTGAATTTAATTGAATGCCTTCTGAATGATTTCGTCGGAATCCTGGGCATTCTTCAGGTCCGAACTTTCCCCGTTTAAATGATTGACTTTAGAATTGTTGAATTCTCGTTTCCTACATTCTGATATTATATGACCTGATTTTTTACAATAATTACAAAACTTGTAAGATTGAGCGTTTGGATTTAAGGTATAATTAGGAGGACTATTTTGTCTAGAAGTTGAGGCATGATTATTAACGTTTGAATTATTCTTTACGAAATTATATCTTTCATTCGAAGGATTAGGAGGTCTATTATTCATATTATAATTACGTTTATAGTTATGATTTTGAAAATTAGGAGTTGTGCCATTCCTTTGATTATTTTGAAAAGAGGTTCTTTGATTATTTGAATAAGAATTTCTTTGATTGGTAATACGATTCATAGAATTAGATTTAGATTTAGTATAATTTATAATTTTTTCCTCTTGAAGAGCAATAGAATAAGCTTCATTCAAATCACCTATATTTCTAGCTCGAAGCATTTGACTTATTTCTGGTTTGGAATGAATGATGAACCGTCGAAGAGCAGTTTGTTGAATTGATTTTTTCAATCCCGGAAGTTCGTCAGGATGAGAACAACTCAAGATTTCAGCTTGAATGCATTCGTTTTTCACTTTTTCCAGACGTTTAAAGAAATCAGTTATATTTTCATATGGCGTTTGTCGAATGGTTTCAAGTTCTTCGTGCGTTTGAACTAAATGTTTCGTTTGGCCATAAAATTGTTTCAAACGAATTTTCAATTGAGTCCAAGAAGTTATATCCGATAATTCTAATTCATTAACGACACTAGCTGAGAGTTGTGATACAACATAGAGTAATAAACTATCGATTTGATCAGGCGAAGCAAGTGAAAAAGCAGAATTTGTGTTTTGAATGAAGGTATTGAGTTCAGATCGATTTCCATCGAAGGGTTTGATAAACTTAAAGAGAACTGTTATTGGGAGATTATTTGAAGAACTTTCGTCGTCAGAGAGATCGTCATTTTGAGGAATATTCTTAATTTCAGGATTTGACATGATGAAGGATTTAAGGAAATTGATTTCACTTGAGAACGATTATATAAATGATGGTTGATAAACAGAAAATTGACTTACGTTTTTCTCGAGGGAATTAGGAATTTGAACCCGTGCGTAGACTCCAGTAGTCAGGTGAATCTTAGGATCCAGTTACACAGGTGGATTCTTCTGCGTAGACTCCGCTAGTCCGGTGAATCTTGAGATCCAGTTACAGAAGAGGGAAGCAGCTTTGGCTTATAGCTTGGGGTCTTTTCCTATTAAGAGCTGTGCTCATAGAGAGGCGGTCAAGATGTGATCTTCTTCTCGAGTGACACTGCACAATCACTGCACTGCACTAAACTGAAGAAACACGGCGACTGCACTCCAGTAGATATCCTGCAGGTCCTTGTAGACTCTTCTTCAGATGTCCTGTTGGCTTTCCTTGAGGTATTCTGCTGGCTCTCTTTTAGGTATCCCACCGCTCTGTCACCAATTTTTGTGTTGTATTCCTTTCGGAACGAACTTAGTTTTTAAAAAAAAACTAACAGAAAGCAGGGTCGCTGTCACCAGGGCAGCTTTATTGAGGTAAAGCTCCGTAAAACCTTTGGTTAACACTATTAGATTGATAGGTTGTCACTTTTCGAAGGATAACGCACTGTTATTTTAATTAATTTATTTGGAAGGCACAAGGTACAGAAATAGATCAATAGGTACGAAAATTAATTTGAACTATGCGATATGAATGAAGAATCAATCTCAACGGTACGATCTGAACTGAACTGAGAGCGTCATGCTGCTACTTATATATTGTTTTGGAAAATGCTGACTTGAGCAAAAATATGTTAACAATGGGGCCCTTGTATACAGGGTGGCAACAACATATTCAATATTCATTAGGCGCATATGTTGAAATTCCTTATCTATCAACGAGATTCGGCCAGCCTCTCTACTTCTTCAAGAAAGCCTGTTACAATATCAGTGCCATCAAAGAATGTTCCGTTTGTGAACATCGACGGTTGGTACTGACGACCTAGATTTCGAATCTGCTCATGAGGTTACTGTGGTAACTATCTGGTCAGCATTTGCCCAATGTGCAGGTAAGTGCGAAAAAGACACCCTTCGGGTACAATTCTTTTTGTTCGGACCTTGAGGTGGTATTGTCATACAGTCCTGTGACAGTGTGGGAGTTATCGCCGGCAACTGTCGCAGTAATGCTCTACATGTCTGCCTTGTCTCATTCATGACCTGTTCTAATGTTTAATTCCTTACAGGTGTACCAGTACGTGAGAAATTTGACTGCTGTAGGTGGATCGATCACATCTCCAAAGTCGATAGTTGATGTTTGAACCCTTGAAGACCTCTTCGGTTGGTGACATCTCAGGTGAACCGGGCACCTCCAGGCCTTTGATCTGGGTTAGATGTCTGTAGCTGTCCATGATAAGTGTTATTACGCAGCCCACCCAGTGTTTTCAAAGACTTGTTTGTAGTCACCTTCATTTTTCAAATTGGTTGTAACTGTGATTTGTCTGCCGTGACAATAAAGTCCAGCCTTCCTTCAATGTATATTAATCTGGTGGAAAGTGTGCAAACTCGTCAGCCGCATAATCGTAATTGAAATTCTGAAGGGACTCAACTAAGTCGGTGATTTTATTTCGACAAATATCAAACTCCAAGGCGGAAATCAATGATGTTTGAGGGTTGTAAAGATTCGTTACCCTATGTCCTAATTGGCAAAGGATCGCGCGATCGGGCGATGGCGTTGGATCGCGCGATGAAAAAATCAAACGTGAACAAATAAAGCTGGATGTCCTAATACAGCACAAAATTAGCTCGCGCGATGCAGGAAGACGCTCGCACTTGTTTGTATCGATATCGCGTCGAGTACATCGCCTCAACGCCTAGATACCAACCTATACGTATGAAGGGTTGTGACCGAATTGGTTACCGACTTCGAGCGTTCAATGCGATTGATCACTCCAGAACAAGCAAGTTTGTTTTTGATCGCGCTATCGAACGTTGGAGAGGATGGACTTTGTGAAAAAGCTAATTAATGAAGTGGTGATTTCAAGATAAAATATGAATACGCAACTGCTGTCGATTAGGATACCCTTTTCTTAAAACCGTTGGCTTCATAGTCCAAAAATTGAGGTTGAGGAGCAAAATCGAAAACCTTATCGCTGATGAAATATCCTATTCTTCTTGTAGCTAAAAAGAGATCTTTGAAACCTTTCATAAATATTGTTGTTATTATATTTGAATATACAAACAGGCTAAACATAATATTCTCGCTTTTGTCAGAATATTTCAATTTGGATAAATAAGGCATCATCATCAGTATGATGCGTTTGCATGAAAAAGGTTCAATACATTTTGTAATGAATCCCAGTTTTCTGAGGAAAATTGAAGTTCATTTTAGTGCATTCCTTTCTTTTCATATTTCCGCCTTTGAAAATATTTAATTCTCAAATATTCAGTATGTTCATTCCGATAGGCAGAGTAAATGTAAAAAACCGTTTATCTGTGTTTAACTTTGTTTTTCTTGCATGCCGTTGAAGATTTCGACGTTTTTCTGATGTTGATATGCGATAAACCGGAGCTGACGACGTTTTTCACTCTTGTCGCATTCTGGAATTTTCAGATTTCAACGTGTGGGGGGATTTGCCAATAAAAGCAGATTTTTCCCTTCTTCTACTTCTACTTCGGTCACTTCTACTTTGATTCTCTGTTACTTCTACTTTTGACTTTTGATTCTCTGCTACTTCAGTCTCTTTAGTTAGTTTACGCTCCGTTCTTTTCTGCGATTCGACTTTGATTGCGTGCCCAACCGTTCAACAAATTTATGGAATAAATTTCGTATTACGAAGTTAGTGCCATTAGAAATTAATTTTTAGTTTTCGTTGGTTTTCCGCGAGTGCCTAAAATAAAGGAGGTAGGTCCCCGTCTTTACCGTTCAGTTTCTTAATTAGACCTACACCGGTTACTTCTTTGACACTGCTGTACTGTATCGCTTTCTGTTATATTTTATCGTTCTTTACCCTGTTTCGCGGGTCTGACTTTTCCCTTCGCTATCAGTCATGGCGCGTAAGCCCTTGGGGTACTGAAGAGGAAGTCCCGTCCACCTCCCTGTCCGCGTTCTGCGTCATAAGTGTTGAATCCGAAATCTCTTCTTTTCTATCAGTTATGGCGCGTAAGCCCTTGGGGTAGAGAATAAGAGATACCGCTCGTCGTCAGTGAAATCCCGTAGTTGTGTTATATATTGACCTTTTCTTCGCTATCAGTCATAGAGCGTTATAGCTCTTGGGGTAGCGAATAAAAGTCTCGAATAGATCCGCCCTGGTTGTGTTTCTTGTCATTGGAGAAATACAATTAATTACATCCCGATACCGTATAGCAAGTCATTTCACTTTGCGAGGTCATCCGTAGTATTCATTTCGTCAGTTCTGGTTGGCGCATTTTATTGAAAAACCTTTGATTTTTCACTGTACCCGGTATAAACTTTATAAAGTGCTCGTGACCGGATAGAATTTCCCAAATGTATGTTTGCTGATAGTTTCGCTCATATTTCATACCTACACATATCTCCGTTGTACATATAATCGGTTTCCGAAGGTGTGAATAAACTAGTACATAATTTGATTTTGACTACTTCGTTATCGCTACCACCCTAGATAGCACCTACTCTGGTAGGTTTGCTATTATTTCTAGTGAAAAGAATAGCTGGCGCTCGAGATAAGTTTTCTCCGAGGTAACCACGATACAATTTCAAGAAATTTTCTACAGAAACTATGCTCATTGGATTTTAATTTCAGAAGTGAGTTGATGAAATAATGCATTCATGTAACTGACGACGAAAAAAATTTCAATTTTAAAATTAGTAACTTTATGACGGCACCTTCGCTCAATTTCCTTGCAAATGTAGTCAAATGTTGAAGTTGGCATTTTCGTGTAATGAAAAAACAAATCTTCTTGACTTCTCAGCTCTCGGTAAAGATGATAAAATTCACCTAATTCGAATCGGGTTCTAACTAATTTCATTAGTTTTTTCCTCTCATTTGGAACTCCGATTCTGCGAAAAGTATCGGAAAGTGCAAATTTCCTAGCAAAAATTCAGCATCTTCGTTTCTAGAACTCATTTTATCTTGAAAAACAGCAACTGCGCAGTGAGAGCTGCTCGCGCTATAGTGAGTTGATCGGACCGACCACATCTATTCGCTCGAATAGGCGTTCCGAATTAGGACACCCATTTTTCATCGCGCGTTGAAGACGCGATTCGACCAATTGGTCTAGCACTTTTGTAATTAAGAAAAAAAGCTGAAAATTAGGTTATTTTTATTACATTGAGTCAAGACCCTTGTTACAAAAATGCTGAAATTTAATGCATAACTTGAAATTAACTTGAAAATATTGATTTCACAACGTTGGGGTTAAATAATAAAAGAGAACGAAAAAAAATAACAATTTTAAAATATCGTTCCATTGGATAAAGTTTCACAAATCACAAATGATGCTTAAATTGGCCACCATGAGTTCTGATACATGCTCTATAGTCTACACTTTCTAATGAGTCATAGCTTTATTTCATATCTAACAACAATTTTAAAATGAGTATCGTTTCATTGAATTAAATATCACAAAAGATTCTCCAAGAGGCCACCATCATGAGCTTCAGTAAATGCTCTATACCTTCTTATAGATGATTGCTTCATTCTGCTTTCATTTCTCATTTCTTGATTTTAGCTGCTAAAAATTTTAGAAACACAGTTTACATTAAACTAGGCCTCAACTGATTGCAATAGGAATTTATTTTGTATTAAATGCTGAAAATACAGAGAGTTATACCATTTCGGAATCTCAATGAAACGGGCATTTTTTTCTTGCATTGGCTCTCAAGTGATCATATTATTTTTTAAACCGCGATAGGTTGAACTTATGAAAAAAATTAGCAAAACGAAAAAGTTGAGTTAGATCTTTTTTTTCATGAAGAACTATTCATGCGCCTCAAAAATAATGAATTACATTCAATAGATCATCTATCCAGGAATACTATCCAAAAAACAGTTTGAAAAAATTCCTTCATTTGTAGGCTTGCCTGCAAAACGAGTGGCGAAAGGTGTAATTCTCTTGAATTTTCGAAAATCTCCAATATCTCGAAAACTAAGGCACTTTTACTAAACGTAAAATATATTTTTCTGAACCGCCATAGAGTCCTCTACCCCCAGGCTCAATATTATCCATTCATTACGCCACACCCTGTATACTTAGCTAAGTTCAAATAAAGTCTACTGAAAGTTAAGAATTCAAGCAATGAGTCTTAAATACTTCAATTAAGAGATGACTGACAAGTGATGGTATCTCAAAGGCATACAAAAACGTACCTTAATGATGGTTCGGTTTCTTCGGTCCTTTCAAGGTTGGGCTTCTCGTTGTTGGTTCGGTCAATTTCTGGGTCTCCTCAGGTCAGAATCTCCAACAAATAATTAGTCGGAGGGCTCTGCACCCGTTAGTGAGGCAGGTGTGATGATCACCCAAACCCAACTATTCTATGGTTTCCCTCTACAAAGATGCCTGTGAAAGGTGCAAGTTATAGGTGTAAATTTACAGGTGCATGGAAATAGTGTTCTTTGATATGGAATGCTCTACATAGGATGCATTCACGCAGTGTTCATCTAAGGGTGATTTAACAGATGTGTTATGTGATCATGCAAAAGAGGTTGAAGCAATATTCTTCATTCCTTTACTTGCATAGTTTGCTGAAAGTCAAGGGCGCAATCAAACAACATTCCAAATGTAAGGTATGCTTTTCTTAACCCTTTCGGTCACTGCGTCCTCATTTGAGGACATACTATTTCATGGCTGATATTAACGAATCTCGTTATTAAGTACTCTTTGCCAACATTGTCCTTCAATGGGTACATATGTAATTTGTATTTTTTTTTTTATTTTTTTTTTTTTGTGTAGCAGGGGGAAAATCTGCAAACAGACGAACACACCCTCTGCTGAGGGGGAACAGTGTGGGGATTCTCACTCTCTGAGCTCGAGACCCACTAAAAACCCTTAACTGCTTCTTCATAGGTTCCGGGCATTTTGCCTATTAACCAGTTGACTCTTATGGTTTCTGGACTCTCACACGATCATAGTCGTGTTGATAGTTGTATGCTGCCTATAGCTTTTATAGGTTAAGCTCTTCTTTGGTTACATTTAAATCCTTAACTGATCTCTCGGTCTTCGGTGGTAGGTTCTTGACCTTCTAGCTTCTTCTGTTGGATCGTAGTCGACTAATCTTCGTAGTTCCTCATTTGGATGTTGTTTGGCTTTGTCGAATATCCTTTCCGCCTTTCTCTTCATAAATTCTGTAACTGGTTCCCATTCCAAGTCCTTGTAGATTTGTTTGTTCCTAACAAACCAGGGTACGTCCATCGCCATTCTAAGGAGTTTATTCTCAGTGGCCTGTATTCTCTTGATGTGGGTCATGGCTGCGAAGCCACATGCCGCCGATCCATATGTGAGTTGTGGTCGCGCAATAGTTTTAATCATCGTCAACTTGATGTTCTTATTCATATGACTTCTTCTGCCTATGAGTGGATAAAGTTTACTCATTGCGGCTTTTGTTTTATCAACAGCACATTTGATGTGGTTTTTCCATGTAAGTCCTCTGTCAAGCGTCACTCCTAGGTATGTTGCTTCATTTTTCCATTCAACCTCTTGTCCATCAACTTCAAGGTTTTCTTCCATCCTCAATCTTCTCTTTTGCAGTAATATTGCTTGAGTCTTTCTTCCATTGATTTGGATTTTCCATTTGATGCACCATTTGAGTAATTCATCTATGGCTTCCTGCAGTCACCGGTGTATGATCTCTGGGCGTCGATGTCTGAACGCTATTCCTGTGTCATCTGCGTACAAGGTGAGCATATTCCTAGCATTCTTCGGGATATCATAAACGTATATTACGTAAAGCAGAGGTCCAAGTACCGATCCTTGAGGCACTCCCGCTTCCAATTGTCTGGTTTGAGAGGTTGCTCCATCTATCTTCACATAAAAGTTTCTATTCCTCAGATAGTTCCTTATAATCTTGCATAGCTTGGTCGAATATCCTGCTTTTTTCATCTTGTAGATTAGGCCTTCGTGCCATACTCTATCAAAAGCTCTCTCGATATCCATCAGAACTAATCCTGTGGCCTGTTTTGTCTGCATTCCTTCGGTGACGTATTCTATGAGCCGTAGTAATTGGAGTTCAGTCGAGTGTTCTCGTCGAAATCCAAATTGTTCGGGTGGGATTATCTTCAACATTTCTGTTTCCTCATTCAGCCTTTTGGCGATAACCCTCTCGACGACTTTTCCTAGTGCTGATAGTAGGCTGATTGGTCTATAATTTTGAGGAAATTTCCGTTCCTTTCCAGGCTTGTTGAAAACTATCATTTCTGCAGTTTTCCATCTCTTTGGGTAGTATTCGGTCCTCATCACTCCGTTTGTTATATTCGTCAAGGCTGCTATTCCTTTTCTAGGCAATTTCTTCAACATATAATTCGTTATCCTATCTTCTCCCGGTGCTTTCCGGTTTTTCAGTTTCATTATGATCTCTTTGATTTCTGTTGGTGAAGCAGGTTTTGAAATGATTCCGGTTTCCGGTGGTTCCATCATCAGTTCTTCGTTTGCCTCCACTTCTTCTTCTAGAATCTAGAAGATCTAGAATCTAGATCTTCATTGTCATCATCATTTCTGTAATTTATTCTGGCTTCTCTCTCAATTGTGTCGGCAAGTGCTTCGGCTTTTTCAAGTCTCGTATATACCATTCCGTTTGCTCCATGCAGTGGAGGTATAACTGTCTGTTCTCGTCGTAAGCGTTTTTGCATTTTCCAAGCCGAGTGATCTATTGTATTCAGTTCCCTTAATCTCTGGTGCCATCTGTTATTATGCAGTTCTGTTAAAGCATTTTTCAATATCTGACTATGCTTATTCAGTTTCTTCTTGTCTTCTTCTCTTTTTGTTGTTCTGTAGATTTTCCTGAGTCTTCTGTTCTTTTTTATAAGTTCCTTTATATCCCTTGGCGTATCTCCATGTGAATGTTTCGGAATTGGTTTACCTATTCTCTTGGTGCTTTCTTCATAGGCTTCTTTTATATGATTTTCCAATTTTTCAACTGCTTCATCTAATTCATCCTGGGTGTTTATTTGGGGAATTTCCCTGATTTTCTCCTGAAGTAAATTCTTATATTTCTCCCAGTCTGTGCGATCCTTGGTTTGTGTCTCTTCTTCGTTTCTTGGGCCATGTCCCACTATGAATTCTATGGGATTGTGGTCTGAAGTTCCGTCTTCTATTGTATCAATGCTGATTTCTTCAGTGATGTCTTTCATTACGACAATGTCCAGTACATCGGGTAGTCCATTTACTCTTGGTATGTAGGTCGGTATATCAGGTCCTATCACAACTGCATTAAGTTTTTCAGCATAAATCTTCAGTCTTCTCCCGTTTGTATTTTCCACCCTACTGTTCCATTCCTGCGATTTGCAGTTAAGATCACCAATTATGATTTTCGGGTGTCTTCCTTCTAGTAGCATTTTTAGATCCTCTTCCAGCATGTCCTTATCCGGTGATTTATAAGTTGAAATAATCTTCACTTGCCCTCGATTAGTATTCACAATAATCGATATTGCTTCTACTTCTTGTCCATTGAATATTTGGTCGAAAAGGTGATCCATATTCCTTCTAGCCAGTATAGCAACGCCACCTGTGCTGTTAGGTCTATCATATCTGTAAATATCGTAATTGGGAAATGCTATCCGAACGTTGGGGTTAAGTCTCGTTTCTTGGAGAGCTATGACATCCGGTCTCTTCTCTTCAATCAGTTCTTCGAATTCTGGTCTGCGGGCTCTCAATCCTTCGACGTTCCAAGAGACGATTATGAGATTGTTCTTTATCGTCGTGTCGGCCATTAAATATTCTTAATAATTTGCTGCATCTTCTTCTCAATCTCTTTCTCCAGATTCTGCATCATCGTGCTGAGGAGGTTTTTCGTGAACTTATCCAGTTCCTCAGTGATTCCAGAAATTCCTTTTCTGGTTTCGGCTTTTTTGACGGTTTTTGCCTTTTCCGTCTTTTTCTCTGGTTTCTTCGTCTCTTTGACTGCTTTGGTTGCAGTTTCCTGGGGTTTCTTCACTTCCGAAGAGTTTGGGGATGGCCTCGGTGTATTTTGTGTTGGCCTCGAGCTGGTCTGGTTCGATCTTGGCGATCTCTTGGTCTTTTTAGTGACCAATTTCCATTCGCTACATCCCTTGTAGCTGGCTGGATGTCCTTGCTCTCCACAGAGAACACAAGAGGCATTTCGCTCCTCGTTCTCCCTGGTAAGCGTACACTCCTTGGAGCTGTGATTACCGGAGCATTTCACGCACCTCCATGGAAAAGTGCACTTACTTTGGGCATGTCCATATCGCTGACAGCGGTAACATTGTCCAGGCCCGGTCGTCCTTCTCTTAGGTTCAACAACACAGTTCATGTTGTAGAGCCTTCTCACCTCGAAGATACCCTTATTCTGGGTTTTAACCAGCAATAAGGGCATCGGATTTTTTGTTTTATTTGAGGTCATCCTTATGACCTCAGCATCGACGATCCCTTGATCCTTGAGGTCGTCAAGTATCGTCGGGATATCTGCATCCAGCGGTAGGTATCTCACTACCGCGTGAATTTTTTTCTCCTCTTCTCGTTGGAGAGTGTAAAACTCTCTGTTGATTTTGTGGAGGAATTCAGTCATCCTTCGATGATCTTGTGGGGTTTGTGGGACGACCCTAATTCCGTCCTTCACAGTAGTCGCTCTGCTGTAATTTATTCCGTTTCGCGTTAACGCGTTGGAAATTGACGTCCATTCGGACGTACCTCTCAGGGTAACTGGGGGGATTTTTTCTTTTCTCTCCACTGGAGTGGTTTTCTCTTGGGCTGGGGTTTCCAAGACTCTTTTCTTGTTTGTATCTTCATTGGACGAGGAGCTATCCTTTCTCACTCTTTTGGCGGGTGGGGAAATTTTGGTTTGAGGTGTTTTGACCACCTCCATCTTCTGTTTTTGAACCGGTAAGTTCACTTCTTGGACATTTTTCAAAATAATGTTCTTCTTGAGTGCTTTGCAGTAAGGACTTTCCTTATTTCCCTCCGGCAACTCGAGCCTCTCCCTGAGATTTTTAATCTCAGCAACTAAGCTAGATACGCATCTATCTAACTCATTCACCCTTGCTTTCAAACTTGCGTTCTCCTCTCTCAAAATATCGTGTTCGGACACGACATTAGCGATTTCTGGCGCGTCTTCTTCCATTACGGAATCGCAGTCCGAATGGTCAGACATTTAAGAATCTAATTTATAATTACTTTGCTATTCAAAGAAATTGGAAATAAAATTTTTCAAGACAAAAGAAAAATGTATCTCATGCATAAAAACAAAACGGCTCATCAAAAATTCTCTACGCTATGAGAAAAATCAGAAAGAAAGATACGAAAAATAAGCTCACCTGATGTTTTCTGCAGTACCAACGAGAAAAAAATCCCTGGACACTTAGGATGAACACCAACTTTGAAAATTTTAACGAATTAAAATTCCGATAACAAATATAGAACCTACAAAAACTCCACAGACGGAATCAAATATTCCGTAGCTTTGTTAGTGGGCACTTTCACCTCCGCTTTCACTTTTACGGCACTGTGACTTTCTCGTCCGCTTTCTCTTTTATAGCACTAGGAGCACTGTAGCACGTCTTCTCCTGTCAAGCGATTGACTCGTAATTTGTATTTGTCGCACATAGCGATATCTAATTGCTAGTGGTTCAACCAGTACACGCAGCCCATTTCTGTGTTCCAGGGAGGGCGTGATCTGGACATATTGATTCCGGTTTCATTGATCATGGGATTCATCGATCTATTTAATAATAATTTTTTTCCATGTTGGTAAAAGTGCATCATTCAGTTAGAAAGTGAAAAATTACAACTGGACCAAAAGGTAAGAGAGTTTTCGAAGAAGTTCTAAGCGAGGACATCGTGCAGTGTGATAAGTATCATATGCAAATACTGATCAAGTAAAAACCAGCGTTAGATATTTAGAAAGTTAGGTTGTTTTAGTTCTCGATGTAACTGTCAAATATAGATAAGCCATCAATGAAGAAAAGAGGTCGACCTAGTAACCAGAGTCCAGTACCATCGAGAGGTCCTTCGAAAAGAGCAGAGGTTGAAGTCCGTCCACTATCAGAGGTGCAATGAGACAATGTTGGACATCACGCTTTAGTCAGCGAAAAAAAATCGTTCGACAGGTGTACAAAACCAGGTTGTAAAGGTAAAACCAAATTTTTTTGCGTCAAATGTAATATACATTTATGTCTAGATAGGAAAAAGAATTATTTTTTTGACTTTCATAATGCAATCAATAAAAAATAATTGTTCAATTGGTGTTTTCTTCGATATAATATGAATTCTAAATAAACTAATAAACTATGATTTATAGCTATGATTAATATCTTACTCGACAAGCTTCTGATAACATTGTCCCCATTTGGGGACATGCCATAACTCCTGATGGGGGCGTTTTGGGGTTGAAAGGTCCAATATTTTTTCAATTATAAAACAAAAATTCGCGACTGAAAGGGTTAAGGTGTCCGAACACTTTTTAAACCAGTCACCTCATGGAACTATAATGAGGTTATTCAAATACTACAAATAACTATATTAAAGGGAACAATATGTAACGTTCTTATCGAATATCAATTCGGGCAAGCAGCTGAGGAAAAAAAGGAGATAGATGGCTTTAAATTAATGATCTAATCGCAACAAAATGAAAATGAATTTAAGGTTATCGGACATGCTCGAGAAAGTTGACTAATTAAATCAGAGAACTTAACAAATCTAGGCTGAAAGAAACAGAGCATTAGTGAAAACAGCAAAGAGAATACCATTGAGCAGTTTCATAATATAATTTGCAATAATTTACCAGATTCCAAACTCCGAGCATCAAACACAACCCTTAACAAACACGATTACGCAGGAAACTGGGGGACATAGAGATATGGTCATCGTTTCAAAATACTTACTGGGCAAATGAACTAAAGACAACGTTATCTACCAAGAGACAAGAGACCGTTATAGTGTCCATACGCCACCTTAGGTACAGCATTGTTAATTTAGCCCAACAGTGAATGATGGCCCTAACCACTAAAGACCGGAATAATTCAAGAAATACCGCACACAATCGTTAGTCGTTTCGTATAAGACAGGAAAATTTCCCGAAATTCGAATAGCGCCAAAAGCACAGGTTAAACTCAATAGATTGCAAACAGCAATTGAACTGTTCAATAGCCAGAAATAAAATCACAACAGTGACATTTCAATTCTCAGAAAAATCAGCAATAATCGGTAAGTCTCAACAGTACAGGCAAGTAAGAAATATACAACAGACAGATAAAATATCAACAGGGTAATAGGTGATTCACAATTTAGCCGATAGGTAAACCAACCATATTCATTTATACGAATTGTGACAATAAATTTTCGATTCTTCAATGAAATTCATCCACTTTTAACCTCAAATCAATTCAGCTCAATTCAAACAGTTATCGATAAATAGAAAAATCAGAAATCGTAAAAGATTTTCATTATTGAAACGGAGTAATAACAGATTAATTCTCAATAAATCAATATTCACAGTAATAAACGAAAGCAATAATCAGGAATCACAAGTTATTTTCAATGCGTTTCAGTAACAGGAAAATTCTCAACAAATCAAAATATATTTCAATAATTTACATGTGTGAAACAGTTCAAAACAGATTGTCAGGAAATAAAACACAAATTGAGTTTATTCATCATACTTTTCCGTTTAAGAGATATTTACTCACTGTTCTGGAAATCCACTCACATTCTCTCACCTCTGTTACTTCCAACTAGATTTTGAACTGTTCCTGCTCAAGCTCCATTTTTTGCTAACCACGTTTCCTCGTGTAATAATGCAACGCGTATCTTGTTCAATGGAAGAGCGGCTTTCCACTGGACAAGAAGTGATTATTTTTAAGATGTTAAACGGACAAATTTAATGCCCCAGAAAGGGGAAAAATGTGTATTCGGCCTGTCGGCGTCGTACGAAGGACAGGTCTTTGATGTTATTTATATATTTTCTGGGGGGAATGTCTAAATGCGACTAATGTATAAAATTAATGAATAAATCTATCAAGAAATAAAAATCTGAACAACGACAATATTTTCGTCAACAAAAATCTTGGGTTAAATTTTGTTTTCAAACTTGGCTCACAAAACAATAAAAATAAATATAATCTATAAAATTGAGAAAAGATCTCAGGACTGTGGACTTCATTCACTATTTTCTCTGAACCCCAAAATGTGAGAAAAGAAAACCAAAACACAAATTTGAACTTTGTACCTTGTCTGCCATCGTCGTTCACCGGATGATGCTGATGGAGAACTTTTTCGAGCATATAGACTTTCCACGCACAAAATCTGCATATTCTTCTTCATAACACTACTCGCTTATTCGTTCCGACCATATCCTACCTACCCCTATTTGCTTTGAGTAATCAAATGAATACTTCAATCAATTGAATACTCAACTGGTTACAAACTAGATTCGATCTTTACCCCCTTTAAACCACAAATCCGAAAACAAACGATTACACCTCGAGAACTGTTTCAAAAATTCCGCCCAAAAATGACTTTAACTTCAGTTTACTCACTTCAGTTCTCTGTAGCTACCTGTTTCCCGATTAACCGTTTGTACTTGAACAAAACCTACAAAGGACTGGACTCTACTTTATTCGTAACTTCTTCCAAACGTTTATGAGTCGACCGAGTTTCCTATGCTATCTCGTGGTCAACTTATCCCTATATATACCTACTTGCTTTACTGACTGACTTCAAAATTACTTTATAATTCCTATGCGTTTTCCGTACCGACTCGAAGGGGTATTGATTCTGATCACTTTTCCTGTACTGACTAACTAGCTTTTTCTCCCGTTCTTTCCTAATTTAATTCAATTTTGATTTAATGTACAGGCGGGGCAAAATTTGTGATACCTGAATTACAACTTTTTCAACCCAACGAGATAGAGGAAAATGCACGGCACATTACGGTCGTCTTTTTTCGAGTAACTAATATTGCCATCAACTGCATTACTATATTTTCTTTTGTATTCAAGTTATGAAAAGAAATTAAAATTTCAACTTTGGTCATTATCTCCGTTTCTGTTTGAGCTAGGATGTTGAAATGAAAACATCATACAGACACTTTTTGACAGCATTCCAGAGGCAAACTTTGATTTTTTCCAACAGGTATATTTGCTGAGCTACAACATAAAAATGTATTTTTTTTTATGGAAATAGAAGATTGAAATGACTCAGAAAGACTGAGGGTGATATGTGTTATATTTTTGGAACGTTAAAAAACTAGCGATTTTTTGAGTCATTTTTAGCTACTGTTTCCATAGGAAAAAACACAACTTTATGTTATAGCTCAGCAAATAAACCTGTAGGAGAAAATCATAGTACGCCACTGGATTGCTATCGAAAAAGTGTCTGTATAATATCTTCATTGCAACATCCAAGCACAAACAGAAACGGAGATAATGACCAAAGTTTAAATCGCCCAAATTTAAATTTTGGCTTATAACTGGAAAACAAAAGAAGATAGAGAAGTGCAGTTGATGGCATTATTAGTTTCTCAAAAAAAGACGACATGAATGGTACATTTATTTTCCTCTATCTCGTTGGGTTAAAAAGTTGTAGTTCAGGTATCACCAATTTTGCCCACCCTGTACAATGTTCTACAGGTTATACCTACCCAGAGAACAAGATGTATAAGAAAAAAAATACAGTTTATAGAGATAAGAAAAATAATAAAAGTAATTCAAAGTCAGCTAAAATAGTGCGACTTGGTATATGAAACAGGACAATTAAAAATATCTAAGTGAGGACACACAGCGTTACTGGTAGGACACAAATTATAAATTTGTGAATACTTTAATGAATTGGTTCGTGTTGTTTGCATATAAAATATGATTTTGACTCTAGAGGCTGGTCTAGGTACCGCAAAAGTGAGCTTTTCGAGTATGCCACTACTACACTACTATACCACTCAGTAATTGGTGTGTGAACACAACGCAATGACACTCACGTCGACATTTCAAACTATTCATGCCGTGTCTACCCAAAAGTAAGTCAAGAGGAAAACCTATTGTAGGGTACACATTATCCTCTCTATACGACAAGACCTTAAGAAAACTTCTCTGAGCTGACTCAACTCTATCAATATGTATTTGTTGGTGGGTGATCCATATACTTAAGCTGCATATTCTAATTATGATCTGAAATATGCGAAAAAAAGGATCTTTAATGTGGCTGTATCCGAAAAATCGCGACAAATGCGTGCGATGAATCCGTACATCCCTCTTGCAGCAGATGAAGTAGCATCGATATGCGGAACAAAACAACTCGCCAAAAATTGAGGAGAAATAAGCAGTCCAAAGTATTCTTCACTTCCAGGTACATTTTGGAATCATCTGCATACAGTATACATCCACCACCTCAGCCAATTCATTTATGAAAATTGTGAAAAGAAGTGACCCAAAGTTACTTCCCTGAGGGACTCCGGAAGTACTGAAGTACATTCCAGATTTGACACCGTTGAACTCGACATAATGCCGCCGGTTGGATAAATAACACTTTAAAAGATTAATGAAAGCAGGGAAAAAGCCAAACCTGGACAGTTCAACAATTAGTCCGAGAGCTGGCAGCAAAAACAACTACCTCATAAGTTACCAAAGGTTTGGTTTTGCACTTTGGTTCAACTTTATTACCCAAACTTGAAACCGCCCGTCTGCCGGGCGTGAGTGGTCGCCTTATGGGATAAAAAAAATTGAAAAGATGAGAAAAAATCGACAGCAACTTCCTAATAGTTACCAAGATGAATGTTGGGTCAAAATGGTCTAGGATCTTGACTGAATTGAAATCGTAAGCGTCTGCCAACAGGGGTGGTCGCTATTTCGAAACAGACGCTGTCAAATACAGGGTGGTTCAGATCAAAACCAAGAAATTTTAACCACGTATTCTACATAAAAAATAAGCCCTAGTTTGTCATATAAACATACGTCGAGAAATGTTTCCTCTCCGAGATACGGGGTGTTAAAATTATAGAAAAAAAAATGTTTTTTATTAATAACTTTCACACTGCTTGAAATATTTTTATGAAATTTGAGACATAGGTTTTGAGCGTCAAGGAGCACTTTTTGCATAATATCATTTCTTTTCTATTCTACCAGTGGCCTCCGTACTGCAGCGAGACTGAATATTTTCAGATAAAAAAATGATACGCCACTGGTTTTTCCGACAATAAAAATTACTTTTCAAATCCCTATTTAATTTGGAGCAAATTCGGTTTCTTGACTTTTTGCTGAGCGAGGCACCGTTTCCGGTTAAAAAAATAAAACACATTCTCATGCATGAAGAAATCGCAAAAATTTGATATAGCAATAAAAAGGTTATTACGGTTTTGTAGCAATTTTCTAAGATTAGATAAATTCAACACACACCCAACTCCTATTTTTAGGGTAGATTAATTTGATTAAAAAACTTAAATGACAGTTTTAGTTTCCAATTACTCGTTTCAATACAAGCATAACCATAAAAGACTGTAATTTCTTTATTGTGGAAAGCAAAGTGTGCCATGGAGGATACTTCGTGAATTTGATAAGAATCCAACAACAAGCAGTCGAATAGCAGCTCGCACACTTCGATTTTCTATGTCAAAAATTCGTGCAACCCGTCCAAGGTTTACGAGAAGGTGATGAACAGCGAAGGTTATTTTTTTGCCAATGGATTCTTTGTTCAATTGAGCAGAATAGAGACTTTTTAAATACCATATAATGGACTGATGAATCGTGTTTCAGTCGTCGGGGCGTGGTAAACTTTCATAACCAGCATGTATGAGCCCACGAAAATCCACATCCCATTCGATCAAGAAATTTCCAAATAGAATTTAGTGTTAATGTTTGGCTTGGAGTTTATTATAATCACCTATTTGGACCCTATTTCTTACCAGAACGAGTTAGTGGTGAAAATTTTTTACAATTTCTAATGGAGAGCTTGCAAATATGTGGGAAAATATTCCAGTAGAATCAAGGTTAGCGGCTTGTTTTCAACTTGACGGTTGGATAATAATTTTCCAGAAAGATGGATCGGACGTAATGGGCCAGTCAGTTGGCCTCCACGGAGCCCCGATATTTTCCCTTTGGACTACTTCGTATGGGGGTTTTTGAAAGAAATCGTATATATGACTTCTGTGAATTCAAAGGAAAAACTTATTGGCCGTATTTAAAATGCTTGCGACGAACTAAAAAATCGAAATTTAGCTGCTGCTGTCGGATCTATTAGACGTCGATGTGAATTATGTGTTCAGCAAAATGGGTCATACTTCGAACATCTTTAAGTTTGGCGATTTCTTCATGCATGAGAGTGTGTTTTATTTTTTTAACCGGAAACGGTGCCTCGTACAGCAAAAAGTGAAGAGACCGAATTTGCTCCAAATTGAATAAGGATTTGAAAAGTAAGTTTCATTGCCGAGAAAACCAGTGGCGTATCATTTTTTTATCTGAAAATATTCAGTCTCGTTGCAGTACGGGCGCCACTGGTAGAATAGAAAAGAAATGATATTATGCAAAAAGTGCTCCTTGACGCTCAAAACCTATGTCTCAAATTTCATAAAAATATTTCAAGCAGTGTGAAAGTTATTAATAAAAAACATTTTTTTTTCTATAATTTTAACACCCCGTATCTCTAAGAGGAAACATTTCTCGACGTATGTTTATATGACAAACTAGGGCTTATTTTTGATGTAGAATACGTGGTTAAAATTTCTTGGTTATGATCTGAACCACCCTGTATTTGACAGCGTCTGTTTCGAAATAGCGACCACCCCTGTTGGCAGACGCTTACGATTTCAATTCAGTTAAGATCCTAGACCATTTTGACCCAACATTCATCTTGGTAACTATTAGGAAGTTGCTGTCGATTTTTTCTCATCTTTTCAATTTTTTTTATCCCATAAGGCGACCACTCTTGCCCGGCAGACGGGCGGTTTCAAGTTTTGGTAATAAAGTTGAACCAAAGTGCCAAACCAAACCTTTGGTAACTTATGAGGTAGTTGTTTTTGCTGCCAGCTCTCGGACTAAATAGTTCATGATCAAGTAGAGCCTTTGAAGAATAAGTTTACACCACATCAGCTTGGGATTTTATCTCAATGATCTCAGAAATGAACTGGGTTATAGGGATATGTTGGAGATGGAGAGGTAGGTATGCTGCAATGCAGTTATTCTATTGCAGATAGGAGGATATACGAGTAACCTATTATAAAGTAGAATTTCGAAGATCTTGCTGCAATTAAAGATCATTGATATCGATCGGAAATTGAAAATATCAAATTTGTTGCCCCTCTTATAAACCGGGAGCACCTTAGAAAGCTCCCATGCATCGGAAACGGTGCAATTTCACAAACAGATATTGAATAAAATAGCGAGTGGATACGCCATACTGACCATTTTTCCCCCTTCGGAAGTCCCTATCACCGGATATTGGAATCGATTATATAGGCTGGCGATCACCGTTTTGCTTTACGAATATTATATTGAATCTTCATCTTGAGTTTTCTGGTCTGATCGGTTAGGTCTTATTTCGATTTCTCGCGGCTCAGTACCGTCCGTCTCAAGGCCTTTGCAACACATCCAGTGAAAGTTTTAGCGATACATCTTTCAAATTATCCCTAATTAATTCGAATTCTCTCATTCCGATTTATCACATTTGGTTGTTTCGAGCGAGGGCTATTCTCCAAAGGGAAAAATGGCAAACCTTCCTTCTAGTCGAAGACAAGGTTCCTCGTTATCTAGGGTGTTAGCGATAACTAGTTAGTTAGATAAGTCAAAATCCGAGGTGAAAAAGTGTATAGGTTGTTTCGCAATAACGAACACAATACCCACTATTATACAACTCTGAAAATCACAGCGCAATAAGTGGAATATAAACAGTCTACTCTCACAACTTAGCGATGTACAGGTGGTGAATTCACAATTAACGCGCAAGGATGTTGGAACTCAGCAGGGGTAGGGTTTGGGCAAGACAGCACAGACTTCATTTCTGAGTGCTTTCTGTTTCCCCCGAGTTTTCACATCAGCAGAGATTCGTAGAGGTGGACACTAGCAAGTTAGAAAAGAAGGAAGGTAGTCCATCTTTGAGCGTGTTCTGTTACCCCTGGGTTTTCACACCAGCAGAGAATGGTACTCACAGTATATGTAGAACCTAAATTGTGGCACAGGATAGGTGAGGGTGAAGGCTAAGGTCCCCAGATAATAAAACGGAGTGCTATCTCACCTCTGGACTGTGGACGGCTCGTCTAGAGGATCGGTTTTAACAATTGCCCCTGCACCGGTAGACTCCCTCACAATCTTGACAACAACCTGCGGAATTTCATAAATGGGCTCGACACGATGTAGGAATCCCTAACTGGCACCGGAACAATAAAAATTTAAAAATGACTATACGGTCGAAAAACTCGGACAGAACACTCGTTAACGAAATGATAAAATTAAAATCGTCACTAGGTCCGCAATCACTACTCTTTAACTACTTGATACATACTCAATCAGAATTCAGAATCAATTGACCTGCGGGTGGACATCTCCATTTTATATCCACCGGGGATGGAAAACGGAATTTCTCTGATACCAAAAATCAGTAAAATTCGCATCAATGAAAACGTCTTGAATCTGGCTTATTGGTACTAGCGAACAGAAACTCGGTTATCTACCAAAGAAATAAAACGGTCCGGAGTGTTTATGGTTTATGGCTCTAAATTACTAAAATCAAATGGCATTACTGGAACTGCCAGAATCCTGTCCCAATCTTTTTGTCCTTAGGATCTATTTCCACCGGCCACTACCCGCTCTTTAAGTCAAGTGTGGAGAACCATCTTGAGCCAGAAAGCTTGTCCAGAGTGTAGTCAATCCTTCGGATGGGGTATCAACAAGGTGTCCAAAACACTGGTGTGTCCACTTGTCACTTTTTGTTAGCATCAACATTCCAGCAAATCGGGGATATGGGATCAGTTTCGTGGCGGCCCCACCATGTCATTTGCTTCGTTCTATCCTTTTTCTACCAAAGGAAGTCCAATTATAGTCTCTCATTTTATTTTGTTTTGCGTTGATATCGAATATCGATCAACGAGTGCAAAATATGAACTGGCCCATTTTGTCAGCTGTTAAGGAATATTTGTGATTTAAAGTTTAATTTTCGTTGTAAGAATAAATCTGTCAATATTTCAACATTATCGAATAAGGATTCGAAGAAGTATTTACTATTCTTCTTCAAGATAATTTCCGTTTGACAAATTGAATTCGTGAGGGGGGTAATTCAATATGATTCTAATAAAACACAGTTGATTGGTCAAATATCCAATATATTCAGTTGACGGAAAGGGAATCTACTATCTAATCAGTAAGGAGATTTCAAGAACAGACTCGAATAAATTTATGTATTTCTGATTCTCAATACATGCTAACAATTCACATTACGTATTTCCAATACAGTTTTTTTGAAATATTGCTTGAGTTGCCATGAAACTTAGCTATATCGGTCCAGAATATACGATCATCTGATTTGTTTCTGCCTCAAATTCCAATTCCATTTCCAATCTTTTAGCTGTAGTTCTTGATTTTCCATACAGAGAACTGAACTTACTGAACGACATGTTGAATGAATTAATGTTCTAAACCTCTTTCTAGAAATTAATACATTTTTACACATCAATAATCGCTTATAAGTACAACACAACATATTCTTAAGTCGTAGGAAAGTATTCAAATTATTTTCATATATCATTTGACAATGCTCTGTCAAATTCTAACAGAATTTTTACTAAATTCCGACTTTGAAGTCGGAATTCAGTTAAATTCCGACTTTGAACTCGGAATTTTGTTAAATTCGGACTTTGAACTCGGAATTTTGTTAAATTCCGACTTTGACCTCGGAATTTAACTAAATTCCGACTTCAAACTCGGAATTTATGGAAAAATATTTTTAAAATATTATGTGGCCCTTCTACGCCTTCGTATCTTCTGAACGAAAACGAATCGGATATATGTTTATAGGAAAAAAAATGTTCAGAACAATCGCAGCTACCATCTGTAGAAGTTTGTCATAGAACTTGTAGAACACCCTGTATATCTAATGGGGCATCAGTTTCTTAATCTCTATATACTGTAGCTATGACGAATAAATTGCTGATTGACTGATTGATTTAGGGCCGGTTGTTCAATAGCCGGTTATCTCGACTAACTAGAGCTTTGCTTAAACTAGTGATTACGAACTGTCAAGCTGTTGTCCACTTGTTTTCTTTGGTTTATGTTAACCATTCGAAAACGAAGGTTTAACTGATCAATATTTTGTTTATAACGTCAATGTTTTGACAGAACGAAATTAAATAGTCTTATGTGTGTTCTTTCGCATTTTGGGAGAAGATGCTGAAATATAAAGGAAGAGAAAAGGATATTTCTCATTAAAGGTCCAGGCAGTTCGTGATTCAACATTGAATGTTTTTAATATTGTTTGTCGTTGACCTGGTTCTAGCCACGATTGTACAATATTCAAACAATTATCATTGTGCGCTTCATTTGAAAATGTAGAAAATGGAAACAATTTCTTGGTTGATAATAGTGGTTATGCCAAAAGAGATTTTCTTATTACTCCATTGGGCCAGCCGAGGAGTAGGACTGAGCATCTCTTCAATGAATCACAAATAAGAACCCGAAATCCATTTGAAAGATACTTTGGTGTATGAAAGCTTCGATTCCCAATATTAGCATTAGCCTTGTGAGTGTACCTATGTGAAAATATGTGAAGCCATTGTAGTTTCAACTGTAATTCTTCAAACAAACAAGTAAATTAAAAAGCCCGCTTCCGGATTTTGAGGAAGTTGTGTGGCAAGAGATACTAATATTTAGACTTCTCCTTACGTGAAATTGGCATATCTCTTTCTTTTTCTCCGTCTCTCTCTTTCTAATCATAATTTATCGCCGTCACGATTATAGATTAGTCATATAAACTATCTCAAAATGAAAAGAATTTTCAAATTTTAAATTTTGAATTTTTTGGAGATTGGTTATACAAATAGCGATATTGATGGTTTTCGTCGTTTCAAACTCGTCAAAATTCATATTTCAAAATCAGTGTGGCCAACAGAGAACACTAATGTGTCCCATAAAAACAAACAATTCGATGAATCGACTAGTTAACTAATAGTTTTGAAATCCATGGTTATTTTTTCTATGAATAACGCATAACAAATCTCAAACCATATTTACAGCAAAGATTATGGAGTAGAAAGATAGGAAACGCCCTCATATCGCTAGTACTAAAAACCGACTACATTATTTGGCCAGTGAAAACACATTTGACAATGAGATGGCGCTGAAAACGTATTTTCAATACAGTGACTATCAAATACAGTGGCGACAATTGGAAATTTAGCAAGAATATGGCGGCTTAGAAGCACAGCTTTCAATAATATGATCTCTGATTCGGAATGCGGATTGGCTCAAGTCACGTCACGTGACCAAATCCGCAATATTCTTGCTAAGACGATGAAAAACGAGACCACAATTGTCGCCACTGTCTCGTTAGAGTCACTGTAATTATCAATGCATAAAAATTGTTTAATAACAGTTTTCTATTTTATAATTGAGGGGCGCGAAATTCGAATTCTATTCCTTGTATTGAATTTCAATGTTGACCTTGTTGAGACCAGAAAACAAACATCCTGAGCGACAAAACATAAGGATGGTTTTGTTTTGTGACCAGGATGTTAGATTTCATCTGAACATTGTTTGGAATCGATTGGTATCAATGAAATACGCTGTTGTATGTGATTTTTATTTGCAATCTATAAAAAATTTACAAAAATTTGAAATTATGGACAACGAATAGAGCTCTGACTAGGATACTAGAGTACATGCAAAGATTATAGAGTAGAAAGATAGGAAACGAAGCGACTAGAGTGATGTGAGCGCCATCTGTGTTTCAAATGTGTTTTTGAGGCCCTAAGACTGGTTAAAATTTCAATTCGAGGGATATATGAAATTTTGCGAGATGTCAGAGTCAGATGGCCATTTTGATCAAACCGGTTTTGAATGTTTTGATTCGTGTATCCATAGACAACCTCGTATCGCCTTTTGTTTTTCGAGCCCGTTCTAGTACCTGATTATTGAAATCGTTGTCTAATTTCTTGGCGAAAACCTCAGAATATCGTTCGAAAATCATTGTATGGTGAAGAACTGTGGATCAAATAAAACGAATTTTACTAAGGAAAATGGGAATGTAAGTATTAACTGGTAACATGTGACTCGGTCATTCATTGATTTTTGTTTTCAGTGCTACGAAATGGATAAAATTTTCAGGGCGTAATGGCCTGCAAACACTACTGACTACACCATGTGCAATGAACATTTTACTGCAAGTCGATTGAGAACTGTTTATCCACGTGAATTGTTGTATGCAGGAAGCATCCCTCACATGACGGGCTCATTTAGGGGAAATTATGACTTTTACACGTCCATTCAAAGATTCTCAATTGCCTTCAATATTCAGAAATGCAAAAGTTTAATGGATTTCGATTTGGGATCGGGTGACTGTCAAATTGTTGTTTGGAAAGTCAAAGTTTTATGAAACCTTCTGTGAGTGTTCATTCGTCAATCAATTTGTATATTGTGTCATAAAGAGACCATACCATGAAGAAATCATGAAAAAGCATGAAGAAATTATACTTACGGGCTTGAAAACAAGGCTTATATACCTCTGTAAGGTTTTTTTCAATTGTGGTTCTGAAAATTTTGTAAATAATATGTAAGTAACGAAAATTTGTATCCTATGACGGTAAATTGAATATTGGTTCTTATCAATTTCTGATATAAATTGTAAAAATTCAACTCAGTTTATTAATTCGAAACTTTTTCACAGAAAAAACACCTTTCACGTAACTATAGCAGATAACCATGTACTCTTGTATCCTAGTCAAAGCTCTATTCGTTGTCCATAATTTCAAATTTTTGTAAATTTTTTATAGATTGCAAATAAAAATTTATCACATCCAACAGCGTATTTCATTGATACCAATCGATTCCAAACAATGTTCAGATGAAAACTAACATCCTGGTCACAAAACAAAACCATCTTTTCGTTTTGTCGCTCAGGATGAATTGAATACAAGGAGTAGAATTCGAATTTCGCGCCCCTCAATTATAAAAGAGAAAACTGTTATTGAACAGTTTTTGTGTATTGATAATACGTTTTCAGCGCCATCTCATTATCAAATGTGTTTTCACTGGCCAAAATGTAGTCGGTTTTTAGTACTAGCGATATGAGGGCGTTTCCTATCTTTCTACTCTATAATCTTTGAGTACATGGTTATCTGCTATAGGTACGTCAAAGGTGTTTTTTCTGTGAAAACGTTTTTGAATTTGTTGGGGAATATTCAGTTGGAAGAACTGAAGTGGTTCAACCTTATTGAAAAACTACTGTTACGATTTTCTTTCAAATTAGTGGAAATAATGGACTGTATTCTAAACTTAAAGAAAACAAAAGAATCCCAACATTTCACGAATAAAGGACAAATGAGATTATCATTAACTATAATGATTTTCTTACCTTTAGGTGGATGAACCTGAAGAAATGGACCTTTAACTGTACTCACGCTCCAGAAGCAGATTTATCGAGCTCAACAAACTGAACGGAGGTGCAAGATCCTTCGGTTGAAATGATGCTGCAACTAGTTAATGAAACTTCAATTGTCCTTGTGGTATTCACCCTTCACGTCACTGACGAAGGCGAAAAAAAAAAAAACTCCACAGAATGGTTGACTCAAGTTCAATGTTTAATAACAAATTAAACTAATGTTCTTTGACTAATTCAATTTCACTTTGAAATGGAATTACGAATGGAAGCAAAAAGCAAATTTTTCGAAGTCGAGGAATTGACGATTTCGTAAGAGTAATCGATAATGGAAACATGTATCTTTCGTTCTTTACGCAAAGATTGATACTGAATTATATCGAAATTAAAACATGCGTGCGGTTTTAATCTTCATTAGGAGAGGCAAGGGGGGTAACAAGTATCACAGCTGTTACCAATATTTATTCGGTTGCTATTCAACTGAAATAAATTCGAGATTTTAAAATAATTGACTGAAAATTGTAGAAATTTAATTTAGATTTCTCTCGTGTTCACTTGGCGTGAACAAAACCGCCCACCTAAAATTAATGTAATTTTATGGAAATCTAACTATAAACGCTTAAGACTAAACCTTAAAATCTAAAACTTGATTATATTAATCGTTGAGAGGCACCAACTTTGTTAATGATCTGGTATATTGACCTGTTGAAGTCCTGACGGAAGCAACTCGAACAATACCATCAGGTCCGGGAAATAATTTATCAATTCGCCCGATAGGCCAAGTGGCAGGGTTTGAATTCAAATCTTCCATTAAGACTACATCTCCCACTGTCGGACATGGCTTTTCATTTTGCCATTTTCCACGTTGCATGAGAGTATGTAAATATTCTCTGGACCACCTTGTCCAAAATTGTTGGAACATTCTGCGATGATGTTCCCACCGTTTAAGATGTGTTTTCTCATCCCCATATACAATTTCCGGTATAGATATTAGAGGTGCACCTATTAAAAAATGTCACGGATTCAGAGGGATCTGAAGATAGTGGGCACATGGGTCGGCTGTTCAATACTGCCTCAATTTGAGCAAAAAGAGTGGAAAGCTCCTCGAAAGTGCAAGCGGTCGAGCACAACATTTTGTTGAGTAATCGTTTAGCAGATTTAACGCCTGCTTCCCATATGCCTCCGAAATGTGGTGAATATGGGGGAATAAATTTCCATGTAATGAGTTTGTTCGATAAAGTTTGGTAGATTTCATGATTATTTTTCTCCAAAAATTGAGAAACCTCAGTGAGATATCGTGCAGCACCGACAAAGTTACGGCCATTGTCTGACCAAATTTCCTTTGGCAGACCTCTTCTAGAAATGAAGCGTTCTAAGGTTGATATAAAAGCCTGAACGGTAAGAGAGGAAACTACTTCCAAGTGTACTGCTTTGGTGGCCAGGCAAATGAATAATGCAAGGTATGCTTTCAAAATTGTCGGTTTCCGAGAGTTATTGGAACGATATAAAAATGGCCCTGCAAAGTCCACGCCTACTTTACTGAAAGGACGTGAAATATTCACCCTGGAAGCAGGCATCGGCGCCATCAGAGGCTGAAATGTTCTACCTCTAAATCTGATACAGGTTAGACATTTTCTAATATTTGCCCTAACCAAACTTCTGAGAGAAAGTATCCAGAAGCTTTGCCGGATTAAACTCATTGTGGTGTTGGGCCCAGAATGAAGTGCAACCAAATGAAAGTGACTACAAATTAATCGAGATAGATGAGCTTTTTTCGGCAGTAAAATTGGATGCTTAGCTGATTGCGGCAAAGAAGAAAACTGTAATCTCCCGCCCACCCTGATTAATCCTAGGTTATCAACGAAAGGATTTAAAGTTCTCAAACCCTTTTCGATAGAGCCATGGTTTTTCAAGTTTTTGCGCAACTCTGAAAAGTAATGATTTTGAGTGATTAGTGTGATTGCGTGAAGAGCATTGGTTAATTCATCCTGTGAAATGGGACCAGATAAACGCAACCGCGATTTAAATTTGGAACGACAATTGAAAATGAATCTCTGAAAATGAGCAAATACTCGTTTCATTTTGGTCAAACTGGAAAAACCTTCTATTAACTCCAATAAAGGATTTTTAGTTTGTTGTTTTGTTGTTGTAATGTTAATATGAGATTTAAGTTCGGGTAGGGGCGTAATTTTGTTAAAATTAGAAGAGGAAGCAGGCCAATTAGTAAGAGGGGTACTCAGGAATTCAGGACCATTCATCCAAAATTCTTGAGTTTCACGGACTGAAAATTGTTGAGGTGTTAGACCCCGTGAAGGTAAATCAGCAGGATTTGACTTTGTTGGAATATGGCACCAGGAAGCATTGGGAACAGAATCGTTTATCGTGACAACACGATTCGCGACAAAAGTTTTAAGTTGATGTGAAGGCGTGGATATCCATGAAAGAACAACCCGTGAATCGGAAAACAACCGAACCTCAGTGATTTCGACGGGAAATTTGTGAAACAAAATATTTTTGACCAGTTTCGACAATAAAACTGCACTTGCCAATTCCAAGCGAGGAACGGACATCGTTTTCAGTGGAGCTACCTTAGTTTTAGCAGCCCATAAGTGTGATGAGATGCAACCATCTTTAAATACTGAAAGATACACAGTGGCTGCGTAAGCTTTCTCTGATGCATCGCAAAAACCAGCTAAAACTACTTTACAATGAGCTGAGGAAATAATGCAACGAGGAATTGTTAGATTCGACAATAAGTGAATGCTATCCACTATTCTCGACCACTCACCACTACAAGTAATGGACATAGATTCATCCCAACCTAGTTTTTCCATCCACATTTTTTTCATCACAAGTTTCATAGAAACTGCAACGGGAGCCAAAAAACCAACCGGATCAAAAATGCGGGCTATATAAGACAGAACCGATCTTTTGGTGGACGTATCACCAAATTTATCAACACTGAAGAAAAATGAGTCAGTTTTGGGTGTCCACCCCAATCCTAAAATTTTGATTCCCACGGAATCGTCATTGAAACTAACCTGAGATTCAATATGGTCGACAGGCAACCCCGTTAAAACCTCCGAGCGGTTGCTAGACCACTTTTTCAATGAGAAGCATCCTTGCTTTAACAACTCCTGAAGTTCACCTCGCAATTCCTTTGCTTTGTCCAAGTCAAACGCCCCTGTGATAATGTCATCGACATAAATATCGTTCAAAACAACCTGAGATGCTCTGGAGTAGTTGCTACCCTCATCATACACAAGTTGTTTCAATACACGGATAGCCAAATAAGCCGAAGGTTTCAAACCATATGTAACCGTATTTAGCTCGTATTCTATTACAGGTTCATTGGGAGATGAACGCCAGAATATGTGTTGATGTATGCGATCACTTTTACTTAGAAGGATTTGCCTATACATTTTTTCTATATCGGCGCAAATAGCTATGGGATACATTCGGAAACGCAGGATAATGATTGTAATGTCATTTTGTAATTTAGGACCACTGAGTAATCTATCATTAAGTGATTGACCCGATAAATCCGTATCAGATGCGTTGAAGACAACACGAAGTTTAGTTGATGAACTGGACTCCTTACGCACTACATGATGCGGAATTACGTATTTATTTGAAATTTTGGAAGGAGACATATGTCCCAACTCTAAATATTCGGACATGAATTTAAGATATGAATTGTATGAATCACAATCTTTTAATAATCGTTTTTCTAAGGACAAAAATGATTTTAGAGCGCGACTTGAATTGTGAAATAGCTCTGGAGAAGTATTTTCCACTTTGAATGGCAAGGAAACAATGTAACGACCGCTTTTGTCACGTGAATGAGTGGACAAAAAATGACTCTCTACATATTCATCCACCGGATTGAGAATAGGAGTATCCGAAATCTCTTCCAACGCCCAAAAATTTTGTATCTGATCACTCAAAGCCGACTGCGTGAATAAGATTGATTTGTTCATTGAAAATGCATCATTGATGGGACCAATGATTGTCCAACCAAAAAAGGTATTAACGGCAACGGGAGATCCAGAGTAGCTTCTACGGCCTTCACGGTCGAAAACGACTGAATAAGTGTCTGCACCCAGCAGCACATCTATTGGTTGTGAAATATGAAAAGTTTCATCGGCTAAGTTTAACTCTTTATAGGATTTGAGAATTTCTTCAGATAAGGAAACAGAGGGTAAATTATTGGTGATGTGTGGTAGCACTGTGCATTGCACTTGAAAAGAATTTTGTCCTGATTTTGGGTATAACCTACAGGTGACTAGCCCTAATGGTTTAGCATTTGTTTGACCAATGCCAGAAATTGAGACATTGACTGGATCAATTTTCAATCCTAACCTTTTAACTAAGTGAAGACTGACTACTGAAATCTGTGACCCTGGGTCCAGCACAGCTCTGATGGAAATCATGGAACCATCAGCACCTTTTATTCTCGCTTGTACCGTACCCAATAGTACCTGACCAATGGATTCAAATTTCTTATTGACGTGATAGGAACCGAAAGTACCATTGTGAAGGGTTAATTGGGGATTGTTAACAGGATTGTTATTTTCCTGGGCTTCAGAACTATTCGACCCATTACCATTCCGAATGTTTTCAGAGCCGGAATTATTATTATGAGATTCGTTTTCTGGATGTAGACTGGTGTGATGTCGATTTGACTTGCACATTTTGCATAACTTTTTGGAAGCGCAATCTTTGAATTCATGAAGACCAAGGCAATTGAAGCACCGTTTGGAACTTCTCAAAAACTCAAATTTATCCTTTCTAGACAGTGCCGTATAGGAAGGACAAACGAACAAGGGGTGTGAATCATGGCACTTTGGACAGCGAAAATTCCTGAACTTTGCTTGAGCATTGAGATTTTGGATTTTTGAACTGAATGCATTATTGGCGATCAGTATATTTTGACTCTTATTTTTATTAGAACTTACTGGGCGATTTGAAACGGCCGCTTTTGACGAGTTCTGTTCACAATATTCTTGCGCTTTTAATTGTTGAGTTACAAAATCTATTAATGTTTTGTATTCTGGAATTTCCGATGATCCCAACTGGCTTTCGAAGGCCTTTCTTCTATGAGAATCAAGATTACGAAGTGCGAGTGAGAAAAATAAGAAATCTTCCAAATTATCTATTTTCAAAGCATTTATTGCATTAATAGAGACTTGATGACAATTCAAAAATTCTTTGAGGTTGGAGGCTGAATTATTCGAGAGAGCTTTGTAATGGAAAATATTATTCAAGTACATAGTAGCTAAAAGTCGCGGATTTTGGAAACGAGATTTGAGAGCATCATATGCTAGAAAATAATTATCACTTGATAATTGAAAACCTGATATAACAGCAAGAGCGTCATTTCGTAGGTATGATTTCAGTAATTGAAACTTTTGAACGGGAGCTAAATTATTGTTTTCATGAACCAATGAATTATATAATTGTAAAAACTCCGGCCATTCGGCACTATCACCAGAAAAGTTACGTATATTTATTTTAGGAAGCAGCATAGGTGAATCAAATTGTGAATTTGAGTTCTGTTGATTATTAGAATCTACTTCTTGTCTTTCCAAAAGTAAGAATAGGGCTCTTATATTTGTTACAACTTCCGTAAATGCTAACTCTGCTCGCGCCGTATCTAAGCGTTCTTCCTTTGGCAGTTCAGAGTTTAGATCCATTATTTGCTCCTGTATAGCTTGAAATTTGGATTCATACTCAGGAATCTTTTCTTGATAAGCTTGTAATTCAAATAACTTGGAAACATCATAAGTCTTTACTCTATTCCAAATTCCAGTTACAATGGAGAAGACATTAGATCTTTTATCGATTAATTTATTCATTATATTACTGCCTGTATCGGTTTTGGGAGGCATTTATAAGATCGGATTGTACGAATTCAACACTGAATGAAGTAACGACAATAACCAACAAAAATGTGTTTGTTTTATGGAAATATATGACTTGATATCAGCTGTGATAAATATTACCGGCCTGCGCTGAAACTCTATGATTCGAATCAAAATGGTGGACACAAATATCCTGAAAAAAAAACCGAAAATTTTTAATGAAATGCACAAAGGGCACTAAATATCCGGCTCGAAGCACCAAAAATATGTTGGGGAATATTCAGTTGGAAGAACTGAAGTGGTTCAACCTTATTGAAAAACTACTGTTACGATTTTCTTTCAAATTAGTGGAAATAATGGACTGTATTCTAAACTTAAAGAAAACAAAAGAATCCCAACATTTCACGAATAAAGGACAAATGAGATTATCATTAACTATAATGATTTTCTTACCTTTAGGTGGATGAACTTGAAGAAATGGACCTTTAACTGTACTCACGCTCCAGAAGCAGATTTATCGAGCTCAACAAACTGAACGGAGGTGCAAGATCCTTCGGTTGAAATGATGCTGCAACTAGTTAATGAAACTTCAATTGTCCTTGTGGTATTCACCCTTCACGTCACTGACGAAGGCGAAAAAAAAAAAACTCCACAGAATGGTTGACTCAAGTTCAATGTTTAATAACAAATTAAACTAATGTTCTTTGACTAATTCAATTTCACTTTGAAATGGAATTACGAATGGAAGCAAAAAGCAAATTTTTCGAAGTCGAGGAATTGATGATTTCGTAAGAGTAATCGATAATGGAAACATATATCTTTCGTTCTTTACGCAAAGATTGATACTGAATTATATCGAAATTAAAACATGCGTGCGGTTTTAATCTTCATTAGGAGAGGCAAGGGGGGTAACAAGTATCACAGCTGTTACCAATATTTATTCGGTTGCTATTCAACTGAAATAAATTCGAGATTTTAAAATAATTGACTGAAAATTGTAGAAATTTAATTTAGATTTCTCTCGTGTTCACTTGGCGTGAACAGAATTAATAAACTGATTTGAAATTGTACAATTTATATCAGAAATTGATATAAACCAATATTCAATTCACCGTCATAGGATACACATTTCCGTTACTTACATATTATTCACAAAATTTTCAGAACCACAATTGAAAAAAACCTTACAGAGGTATACAAGACCTGTATTCAAGCCCGTCAGTATAATTTCTTCATGCTTTTTTATGATTTCTTCATGGTATGGTCTCTTTATGACACAATATTGATTGACGAATGAACAATCACAGAAGGTTTCATAAAACTTTGACTTTCCAAACAACAATTTGACAGTAACCCGATTCCCAAATCGAAATCCATAAAACTTTTGCATTTCTGAATATATTCAAGGCAACTGAGAATCTTTGAATGGATGGTATAAAAGTCATAATTTCCCCTAAATGAACCCTTCATGTAAGGGATGCTTCCTGCATACAATAATTTACGTGGATGAACGGTTCTCAATCGACTTGCAGAAAAATGTTCATTGCACATGGTGTAGTCAGTAGTGTTTGCAGGCCTTTGAGCCCTGAAAATTTTATCCCCTTCATAGCACTGAAAATAAAAATCAATGAATGACCGAGTTACATGTTACCAGTTTTAATATTCACATTCCCATTTTCCTCAGTAAAATTCGTTTTATTTGATCCACAGTTCTTCACCATACAATAATTTTCTTAGGTTTTCGCCAAGAAATTAGACGAAAATTTCAATAATCAGCGACTAGAACGGGCTTGAAAAACAAAAGGCGATACGAGGTTGTCTATGAATACGATAATCACAACATTCAAAACCTGTTTGATCAAAATGGCCATATGACTCTGACATCTCGCAAAATTTCATGTCTCTCGAATTAAAACTTTAACCAGTCTAAGAGCCTTAAAAACACATTTGAAACACAGATGGCGTTCATATCACTTTAGTCGCTGCGTTTCCTATCTTTCTACTCTATAATCTTTGACTTACAGTCAACCGTTGGTTAGATAATAATCAATGAAATGAACTACTTCCTCGTCCCATTGTATCTGCCAAATTCCAGTATTCGCTTCTAATGTGCTTAAAATACCAGTCATTTTTGAAATTATTTGATCGATTGTCGGCAACGGAAAATATTCCCTTTTTATTGCCCTTTTCTAAGCATGGGCAAACTACGGCCAGCGGGCCAGGTCCGGCCCACGTGAAAGTCTAATCCGGCCCGCATCAAGATTTTGAAACAATCACCAGTATTTTTTTTAGTTTTCTAAGTTTGACCGCCTGATAAGGAAAAGCAATGTCATCTAATACCGAGTTGTCTCAAAGCGTAAGTTCATTATAATCTTAAAATGTTGAAAATTATACATCGGAGACGACAAATTAGCTGGAAACGTATTAGGTGGAAGAAGGACTGATAAATGGGGGCTCCATAGCTGCTGAAGTGAAGCAAGTCCATTGAGCCTAGTTTTGGGATACATGACTTAGGCTAGAATATAAGCATATGCTTACATTCACTCTACACAAATCTAAAGAAGTCACTTTTGAATTAATTGGTGATAAACAACTTCTATGTCATGTATCTCAAAACTAGGCTGCATGGACTTGGTTCACTTCAGCCCTGAATCCCTCAAATAAAAGTCCACCAATTTGTTATTCAAATTGTATAAAGTTGTGCTCGAGGCTCAGCCTTAGTACTGCGTGTGCATCTGGCAGCGGCTGGCATTATTTCTTGTAATCCCCAGAAAAAGTAAATGTCGAAAAATCTCCTTCGATGTTCCAACGACTGCATCACAGAACACAAATAGTGATGCATGGAATCCAAAACTTGCAACGAACGGCTTGTTGCTGAGCTCCAAACATGAAGGCAGTATTCAAGTGTGATTAATACATGAAAATTTATTCAATTATTCGATTCTGCGTAGTTTGAATCGATTAAGTAACGGTTTCTTTGTAAATGAAAATTTTTGAGCTTTGAGAACGGTATGAATTATTGGATCTAACATTAATTTTAGTTTAGCAAAGTTTGCGCGCAACTTAGCATAGGTGTAGTGTTCTAGTTCTCTCAGTTCTACTAAATTATTTTGGATTTGCTTGGGAGTCTTGGGACCTCGAGTTATAGCGGTCAACAGCACGGTTGCTGAGATGATGATATTATGCTCGTGGTGGTTAGTAACGAATCAAGCATTAAAATTTTCGTTTGGTTCGTTGTCAACGTCTGTGTAATTCGAAGTACTTTTGACCATTTGATTTTCATTGATGAGAGCAACAAAAATATCACATATTTTTCAAAAATTTCAAGAAACAAACAATCGCGTCCTTCAAAGTACCTTTGACTAATATTTACAACATTACTACTGGAGGGAGGAGCACCAAATATGACGGGCGGAATCTGTTATCGTGGGCATATTTAATGAATAATAATAATATCTCGGGAACAACTGCATATTGTTATGTGAACAGGTGTTTTCCACTATGAAACTATGAATAGCAGCGTAAGCAACCGACTATAAATGTGCCTACAGATTACTCTAACGTGACGTGGGCCCATGTCATAATGCGCATGATTCAAAAATCTAACATAGGATTTTGCGCGGAAGCGTTCAATGTTGGAACGTGGGAATACACGTGTCAACGTCACGTCTGACTAAATTAACGCTTCCGCAAAAAATCCTATATTAGATTTTCGAATAATACGCATTATGACTTGGGCCCACGTCACGTCAGAGTAATCTGTTGGCACCTTTAGTGATCAGCTTTTAGCATCATCACGGCCAATTTCTACTAGAGTATAGACAATTCTTAGAAGCTCAATCACAGTTCCATTTTTCACATACTCTTTCGTATCCTACCGAACAATAATTAATTTTTGTCATTTTTTTTTACTTTTCTAGGATGTTAGTCATGTTTGATGTAAAAATCGAAAAAAAGTTAATCACTTGTGAAAATATGTATTTTTTTTGGCCCGCCTAGGTGATTTTTCATTTTATCTGGCCCTCCCCTAAAAAAGTTTGCCCATGCCTGCCCTATTCAAATCATCTGGATCCGAGCAGATACGTAATGAACCATCATTCTGTCTCACTACCACTATCGAATTCACCCAATCAGTGGGTTCTTTTTATAATTTTTTTTGTCCAATTCAATCAAAGTTTCTTTAAATTTATTGAGTATTGGAAGAGGTATTCTCCTTGAAGGATGTATAAAAGGAATCACGTTTTTATTCAATTCAATGTGATATTATTGTTTGAGGTATTCTAATCCCGAAAATAGGTCTGGGTGGTGTTCTGTGTTACTGGACAGTACTCAGTAGCGCAAGCCATTATTGAATAAGAGTCTATCAATTCCAAACGATTTTCCATCGCAGAAGAAGCTATGTTACTCTGACAAGGTCAAATGAGACCGAAACCATGGTCAGCATCTGCTTTTCTTCGGTGGAGAGCGTACTCCATTTGGGGCCCTGAAGATGGCAAATTGGCTAGTTCAATTCAGATCGTAACGCTTGATGATATTTATATCGGTGGGTGGTAGGTACGCATCTGAATTAATTCTGTTTATCACCAAGAAAGTCCCTAGGATTTCGCATTGTGAACATGAACATATTGTTAAGTTTGCGATTTCCTCAACTTCAATTTCCTAGTGGTTGCATGTAACATTATGTTGAAGTGAACTTAGTTACTACTATACGACTTATCTCTATTGATATTTTTCAAATATTGATTGAGTCTGAGAATCTTTTTAGAAAATGAAATGATATATTTATGAATAAATTTCCATGAACTCTACCCATCGACTTCTCGAAGAAAAACTTACTGTAACTGAAATATTCTTTTTATCAACACGTAGTCTCGAGGTTAACTCATAAACCTATTTCCCGCGCTAGAAAACGTACTTTGACTATTCGTGTTTCGTGCGTTGTATTGAGTGAATGGACTAAGACAATCTTTGTGAATTAATTCATGAAATAAGAAGACCAAAAAATGATAATGTTATACCTAGTCATTGTTTCCCTTGGTTGTCAATTTGAATATTTATGATATAAAAACTCACCTTTTACTTCACGTCAATTAATTAAAGATACACTGAAATTGAATTCAATGATAGAACCACTCTGTTGAATAAAACAGGTGTAAAAGGTGAGTTGTTATATCATAAATATTCAAATGGACAACCTAGGAAAATAATGACTAGGTATAACATCATCATTTTTTGGTCTTCTCATTTCTGCCAATTTTTGCACCTTTGCAATGTTAAATTTCATATATATATTCATAATATAGGAACAATAGTAAAGAGTAGTACGAAGTGTATCATTTGTGCCAAAGTGTACCATCCAAGATGTGGTAAAAAAATTATAAAATGTTGTAATATTGATCTGTCAATATCAGGTGATTCCAGTACTACGGATATTTCCCCAATGTCTGACAGTGTGAACAAACAAATAAGTGCTCAGTCCACCCACCATGAGCTCCTATTAAAAATAATAAGTGAGTTAGAATCGAAGAATTCAATTTTAATGGAAAACAATTCCCTTTTGAAATTTAAAATCTCAACGCTTGAAGATCAATTGTTGGCTAAGGAGGAAATTATCAACAAACTCTCAACAAAAAGCGATGCTTACATAAATACGCGTAAAGATAATGAAAAAGAATATAAACACACATATGCGAACATCGTCACGTCTGAGAAATTCAGCGACGTTGTTAACCCTACATTACTCGCGTGGTCTACGATTGTAGACCATACCTATTCGAACGAAAAAATGTTGAAATCTGAGACATTGAAGTTTTCTCGATTTCGTCTCAAAGAGAAGCATTATTTTATCACAAAGTTTCAATTATATGAATAACAAGTGGTCAAATAAACGATATCATCATAGATAATCTTTGAAATATATCAACGTAGGTAATATTTAAAGTTAAAATAAATATGGTCTACACTTGTAGACCACGCGAGTGAATACGATCTAAAAGAGGGCGCGACTAACGCAGGGTTAAAGGTAAAGATACTCCATCTGCCGCTCCTGTGAAATCGGCCGCTACAGGTGGTACCGGAAGAAAGTCGACCGAGGCAAGTACTTCAGCCGCTTCATCTGAATCGTCTGTTGTAGTGCCCAGTGATAATAAAAATAGTAACAGGAGGATTTCTCTTGAAAATGAAACTATAACCCACAAGTTAAATGTGAAGAACGATATGGATTGGAATGTTGTTACCCCAAAGAAGTTTATTAAAAAACGTAATAGTATGCGTATTATTGGAAGCAGTTCAGTGGCTTCTCACGTTGAGGGACTCGAAAAATATAAGGCGTTTCATGTGTCCAACTTAAAACCCGAAATTACGGCAGATAATCTCCAAAACTTTCTCAGCAATAATTTCTCATCTGTTAAATGCGAGAAACTCGTGTCAAGATATCATGAAAGTTACTCGTCATTCAAAGTTCTCATACCTGCTTCGGAGCATGAAAAGGCTATGGATGGATCTAATTGGCCGAGAAATGCTGGTGTTCATCGGTTTTTTCAACCGAAACCTATGAAGAATCCTGCTTCTTGAATCCTGATAAATCTAGTCAAATAACTGACGTCAAAAATAAATTAAAAATCATACAACTAAATGTACAGTGCGTCTCAAATAAGATGGATATTCTTGAAAAATTTTTGTCTGATGAAAAACCTGATGTTTTAAGTCTTGCTGAGCACTGGTGTAATACATATAGTATCAAAACTATGACCTTTCCTGGGTACATCCTAGCGGATTACTACTGCCGCCCCTCTAGAGCTCACGGAGGTTCTATGATCTACATTAGGGATAGAGTGCCCACTAGGAGTCTGTGCGTGTCACGATTTTCAGAAGAAATGGAATGTGAAATCAGTGGTATCTTGGTGATTGCTCGTGATATAAAAATAGCCATCGTAAGTGTTTATAGATCTGGTTCTGGGGAATTTCAGAATTTTCTTAATAGAATTTCTGTTGCTCTGAATTATTGTTATACTTCTGCGGACTTGATTTTTCTATGTGGAGATTTGAACGTTGATTTCTTAAATGCTGATTGTAAGAATCGCAAGTTGTTATTTGATTTGATGAACTGCTTTAACTTGAGCGTCTCCTCAAGTGATCCAACTAGAGTCTTTACGGATATCACTGGACATACTTCTATCTCCAAGGTTGATTATGTATTAACAAACGCAAATTTGCAGGATTGTAATGTTGTAGTTTATGAACCTCACATTAGTGATCATCGGGTTATTTCACTTATGCTACAGGTCGCTATTAAGCATACAAATATTAAAACATCAAAGTTAGTTAAAAATTTATGTCCTCAAAAACTAAAAGATTTTGAATGTGGTATATCCAATTGTGATTTTCAAGAATTGTATAAAAAACCGCATGTTGATGAATGTTTCAAAATTTTCTTAGATTTAATTCAAAGAAGTTTTGAAGCCTGTTGTCCTTTTATATATTGTTCTAGCTATGCCAATAACAACAAAATACCTGTTTCCTCTGAAATTATCACGGCTAAAAAGGACCTGCAAAATCTTCATTGGTTGCACGTCAATACCGGAAGCCTATCTGTCTATCGTTTGTATAAAAATGCCAAATATTCTTATAGAAATTTGTTGAGAAACGCTAAATTAGACTACAACCGAGACCTCATCGAAAAATCTACCAACAGAAATAGAACCGTTTGGAACCTGGTAAATACAGTGACTGGCCGTAAATGTGCCGATCATAAATCAATTGTACTTGATGTTGATGGTATTTTGATTGATAAGGATGAAGCTGTGGCAGAGATATTTGCTGGGTCTTTCACATCCATTGCGGAGACAAGCCTCAGTCAATATTATAATAATGCGTTGTCCATTTCATGTACCACTTCTTGCATTCAGAATAATAACTTTTTCTTCCATCCAGTATTGGAGCATGAGGTGGTAGATATCCTGAAATCTCTTAAAAATAGTACTTCAGGTGGAGACTTTATCTCTGCACGGATCATTAAAATGATAGGCCCTGTTATCGGAAGACATTTTGCTTACTTGATCAATAAATCGATTACGACTGGAGTTTTTCCTAATTGTCTCAAAAAGGCTACTATTATCCCTGTGCATAAAAAAGGGAATGTTTTCGATGTTGGTAATTATAGACCTATCTCAATCCTCAGTTGTTTTTCTAAGGTGTTCGAACGGTTAGTGTTCAATAGGATGATCAAATTCCTGGATAAATTTAAGTTGCTTACTACTTCACAGCACGGTTTCAGATCAGGTCGCTCAACTCAATCTGCGGCTCTGGAATTTGTTGAATTTGTTTACGAGTGTCTTGACAATGGTTCGCATGTCGCGGGATTATTCTTTGACCTGTCCAAAGCATTTGACAGTATCTCTTTCCAGTTTATTCTCGACAAATGCTATAATTTGGGGTTCAGGGGAGTATTTCTTGAGTGGATTAAAAGTTATCTTGAAGGGAGAGTTGTATCTGTTAAGGTTCGTGATGCATCATCAAGTACACATAGTCTGAAACTGGGGGTACCGCAGGGGTCTGTGCTGGGACCACTTTTATTTCTGTTGTTTATCAACGACCTTCCGGAGAATTTGAGGAAACTAGAAGCAATACTCGCAAAGAGCTATCCAAAATACTTCGAGCTATCTTGTTTGCCGATGATTTCTCTTTGGCAGTTGCTGCGGATACCTTGAATGAGCTGCAGAGGTTATGTGACTTATTGATTCAGTGCTTTGTTGATTGGTGTCATGTAAATGCCATCATGATCAATGTAAATAAGACCGAATGTATTTATTTTTCAATTTCTGACAATGTCACTGCCCTTGTGGCCCGATATTCAGACTCTGTCATCTCATCAAAGGACGTCATAAAATTTCTTGGCATAAATATCGATAGGCATCTAAAATGGGATGCACACATAGATGCAGTATGTAAAAAACTGTACAGTTCTTATTATGCATTGTGTCGGATCAGATTTTTACTTCCCTTGGATTCACTTATGAATATCTACTACAGTTTGGTTTTCAGCCACCTAACATATAATATCTTATTATGGGGAAATTCGACAGATGCTAATAGAGTTTTTATTCTCCAAAAAAGAATTGTGCGTTTAATATATAATGTTGCACCACGATCGTCTTGTAGACCAGTCTTTTTGGAAAATAGAATATTACCACTTGCTTCTATTTTCATTTTGAGGTGTTTGATTTTTGTTAAGGAAAATCAGAATGATCTGGTAAAACTTTCTAGCTTCCATTCCTATAATACTAGAAATGATGTCATATTGTCAATACCCAAACATAGGACAACAAAGTTTGAAATGTCACCTAAGTATCAATGCATTAAAATATTCAACCACCTTCCACGTATTATTGAGTCTCTTAATGTAATTAATTTTAAGAAAGTTGTTAAGCAGATACTTCTGCAAAAGTGTTATTATAGTATTAATGAGTACTTTCACGATAATTTTGATAATATTTGAAGTAACTTCCAACTTTCAACTGTGACTTGTCCTATACATACCTTGTTATGTCTAAAAGGATCAATAAACTATTATTATTATTATTATCTTTTAAATCGAGCCGAGTCGGACAAATGGTGAAGAGACAAAGTGTTCCATTTGAACTCAAGAATCTGCTTTTGAAATATTTGTACGTGTCAAAGACTCACTCTGTATATCTATTCAATCTATCCCCAGAATACAAGAAAATAATTCTGCAGCTATCTATACTAATGATAGAAATGATTTTTTCAGATCTTCTAGAGTTCATACCCTTCTTCTTACTCATAACGGAAATCTGAATCTTCAAAAAGCTAGAGCGAATCATACTGTTTTCTGCACAAACAATTATATACAGCATACGACCAAGCATTTTCATGTGAGTATTGCACATATTTTTTCTATTTATTTTTTAAATGAAAACTCATCTGTCAGCGAAAAACAAAAATTTTTAATAGGAACTTCTCTAAACATACAAATTATTAAATTTATGAATTATAAGTCAACAACAATAAAAGAAAAATTAAGAGAATTGCAGTCTTACGAGCCGTCTCAAATACTGTGTGAAATTATAAAAGAAATCGTTGCTGCAGTGTAGAAGTTTATTTGATGTAAAAAGTTATATAATGTATCATTAAGTGAACAAAGACACACTATAGTTTTTATACAATTTATTAGCGATCGATTTCGGCTAAATAGCCATCTTCGGGCTGTCTGGAAGTACAAAGTTCATAAGTATCTCGCCATGTGGTCTGAAATAATTCCTATACTTACTCGTCAATCAATATAAGTTAAGCATACATTCAAAAATATAGATGTCGGAATTTAATTATCAACAAAAGTAAAAAAATTATTTAATGATCAATATTGGCAAAAGAGAATGCATTCACTTCCAAATAGGAATGGAGATCTCAATAGGTTGACATTTCGGTTCTCGGGTCACGTGATCGAAGCCAAGCAAAGTACCAGATTTCTGGGAGTCTACCTGGACCAGAATCTGAGGTGGTGCTTTCATGTAGATTATGTCTGCAAAAAATTGAATTGCTTTTTCTATGCCATCAGTCGAGTTAGAAATCTGATTCCCCTTCAGTCACTAATGAATGTGTACTACAGTCTTGTGTACAGCTACATCTCCTATAATATAATGTTATGGGGTAACTCGACCGATGTGAGTAGAGTGTTTATCACTCAAAAACGGATTCTGCGCATGATATTCAATATCTCACCTAGAACTTCATGCAGGCCTTATTTCAAGAATCACAATATTCTAACGGTTGCATCAATATTCATATTGAGGTGCCTCCTATACGCTAAAGAAAATGAGGACTATTTTGCAAAAGTGTTTCTTTATCATAATTATAACACCAGAAATGAAACAATTTTTTCCATTCCAAGCACAGAACTGCTAAGTTTGAGATGTCCCCTTTGTATCAATGTGTAAAGCTTTTAATCATCTTCCAAAAGAAATACGATCGCTTAGTTTCAAGGAATTTAAGGAAATAGTAAAAGCTAAACTTTTGGAAAAATGTTATTACTCAGTTTGTGAATATTTTTCTGATAAAATGTGATTGTTGATTTATTGACTTGTCCTATACATGTTGAATGTCTTACAGGATTAATAAATTATCTATTCTATTCTATTCTATATTAGACTATTTCAGCGAAGATTCCTGAATATTTTATTATTTTCAAATCGTTTGATATTTTGAGATTTTTGAGTATAAAACCATGTCGGATACCTCAGATGATGAGGGTTTCTACATGGAAGCGACCGATGCTGAAGAATTCAGCAACGGCGAACACGAGGAGCTTGTAAAGCTCAGAGAAGAAAATGGGCAGTTGAAAGCTCAAATTGTCAAACTGACTGAAACTGTGTCACAGTTGGTCGGTGAGATGCGCCTCTTGAGAGAGAAAATGACCCGCAATAATATGTCGAAACCTCATACTTACGCCGCAATCACAAAACCGGTAGCGGGTTCCAAAAATAATTCCTTTAAAGGAATAGTTTCACAACCCGAAACAAGGAAAAATGATTCAACGCAGGTTGCGAAGGCCCCTAACGCGCCCCCAACTAAACGTGCGCGAAAACAAAGCTCCTCTTCTGATGAGGAGACTGTCAAGAAGACAACGGGAGTGCCTGAAAGGGATAAAATTCCACCAATCACGATGATGGGCACCTCAGATTGGGAAGAGATATCTGAAGCTCTCTACACAAAAAGGATAAACTACAACCGCGCAACTGTAGATGAAGACGGTATAAAAATCATCGCGTCAACCGTAGATGATTTTAGAAAAATCACAAAATTCTTCGAGCAGCATGGTAAAGAATTTTTTACCTACCAAATGGAGGAGGAGAAGATGATATATGCCGTCATCAGGCATTTACCAATCGACGCTGATCTTGCTTTTTTTTTATAGCAGGGGGAATCTGCGACCGTGAAAACACGGGGCTCTATCTCTCGCCCAGAGGAACCCATTTCTAGGGAACACTGTGGGGTTACTCACTCTCCTGAGTTCGCGACCCACTAAACCTAACCTGCTTTTTATTGGTTCCGGGCATTTGCCTATAAACCATTTATCCCTTAATCGGTTAATTTCTTCTTGCACATTGTCGTGCTAGGGTTTTCATGTTCGTCCATTTCGGATATCTCTTCTTAGTATAGTTTTAATAAGTTTTCGAACTCATTTTAATCTCTCCTCAATTAACCCCCGGTCTCCTTTTGTAAATTCTCATTCTTCTTCTGTCTTCCTCCGGATCGTAGTCCACTAGTCTCCTGAGTTCTTCGTTTGGATGTTCCTCCGCTGTTTCGAATAACTTTTCAGCTTTCCTCTTCATAAATTCGGTGATGGTTTCCCACTTCAAATCTCGATATATCTGTTTGTTCCTGACAAACCAAGGCGCATCTATGGCACATCGTAGTAGCTTGTTTTCTGTTGCCTGAATTCTTTGTATATGGCTTTTTGCCGCGAATCCCCAAGCACCTGATCCATAAGTCAGTTGCGGTCTAGCAACGGCTTTGATTATTTTCAATTTTGTCTCATTTGACATGTGGCTCTTTCTACCTATCAGCGGGTAGAGCATATTCATCGCTGCCTTGGTTTTGTCAACGGCTTGTTTGATATGGCTTCTCCATGTTAGACCTTTGTCTAGGGTGATACCTAAATATTTCGCTTCGTTTTTCCATTCGATTTCTTCTCCATCTACCTCTAGATTTGTTGTAGTTCTTAGTCTCCTCTTCTGCAGTAATATCGCTTGGCTCTTTTGTCCGTTGAGCTTTATTTTCCATTTAATACACCAGTCATTTATTTCATCTATAGCTTCTTGTAATATTCCTTCTATGATTTCTGGCTTGCGATGTCGCATTGCGATTCCTGTGTCGTCGGCATATAGTGTCAGCATAGTCCTTGGAGATTTTGGTATATCGTGACTATATATGTTATACAGTAACGGCCCAAGTACTGACCCTTGAGGCACCCCTGCTTCCATATATCTGGTTGTGGAGTTTTCTCCTTCCACTTTCACGTAGAATCTTCTGTTCCTCAAATAATTCCCAATCAACTTGCACAGTTTCATTGAATATCCAGCATATCTCATTTTGTAAATCAATCCTTCATGCCATACTCTGTCGAATGCTCTGGCGATATCTAGTAGTACAAGACCGGTTGCTTGTTTATTTTGGAATCCTTCTGTTATGTATTCTGTGAGTCTCGGTAATTGCTGTTCAGTTGAGTGGTCTCTTCTGAATCCGAATTGCTCTGCTGGAATGAGATTCAGATTTTCAGTTTCTTCTGTAAGCCTCCTAGCGATTACCCTTTCTACTACTTTTCCAAGGGCGGACAATAAACTTATCGGCCTGTAGTTTTGGGGGAATTTTTTATCTTTGCCTGGTTTGTTGAACACTATGACTTCTGCAGTTTTCCACTTTTCCGGATAGTGTTCAGTCCTCATTATACCGTTTGCAATATTTGCGAGAGCAGCTATACCTTTTCTAGGTAATTTCTTCAACATAGCATTCGTTATTTTATCACTTCCGGGAGCTTTTCTATTTTTCAAGCTTCTGATTATCTCTTTTATTTCAAATGGAGAAGTTGGTTTTTCTATTTTGTCGTCTACTGGTGGTTCATCCATTTCTTCTTCGTTGTTCTCTACAAGATCTTCCAGCTCGTCATTGTCGTCATCAGGTCTGTAATTTATTCTCGATTCTCTTTCTATCGAGTCCGCCAGTGCTTCTGCTTTATCGATATTCGTATATGCCATTCCCCTTTCTCCGTGGAGAGGTGGTATTTTAGTCTTTTCTCTTCTCGGACATTTTTGCATTTTCCATGCAGAATGATCGATAGTATTTAGTTCTTGAACTCTTTTGTTCCATCTATTTGTTCTCATGTCCTTCAGGGCATTTTTTAGAACTTGGCTGTGTCGGTTTAGATTTCTTTTATTTATATCTGTTTTGTTGAGCCTGTATGTTTTTCTTAGTCTCCGATTTTCCCTGATGAGATCTTTGATTTCTCTGGGTGTATCACCGTGTGGATGTATCGGTGCTGGTCTCGTTATTTTCTTTGTGCTCTTTTTGTAGGCATCTAGTATATTCTTTTCTAGTTTATTATCTGGTCTTTCTAGGTCTTCCGGTGTGTTGATTGTTGGTATATCTGTTACCTCCGATTGTATCAGATGGCTATATTTCGTCCAATCGGTGTATTCTCTTGTTTGCATTAGTTCTCTTCTTGGCCCTTCTCCTATTGTTAATTCGATGGGGTTGTGGTTAGAGGTTCCGTCCCACAAGGTCTCTATCGAGAATTCTCTAGTGATATTTTTCATAATTGCGATATCAATTATATCTGGTTATCCATTTCCGAATGGTACGTACGTTGGTTCTTCAGGTCCAATAACGATAGCTTCATGTTTTTCAGCGAGATCTTTCAGTTTTCTGCCATTTCTGTTTTCCATCCTGTTGTTTCATTCTGGAGATTTGCAATTAAAATCTCCGATGCAGATTTTCAGGTTTTTTCCATCTAGTAAGTTGTTGATTTCTTCTTCCAATAAGTTATTTGGGGGTCTTTTATATGCCGATGTGACTTCGACTCTTTGTCGATTTATTTCAGCAACAATCGTCACTGTTTCTATTTGTGACTCGTCAGATCTTCCTTTAAAATAGTGTTTCAGATCTCGTCTAACCAGTAAGGCAACACCTCCCCCAGTGTTTGCGATTCTGTCACATCTATATATCTCATAATTCATGATATTCAATCGCGTATTTGGTTGTATTCTTGTTTCCTGTAAGGCTATTATATCACATTTTTCCTCTGATATTATTTCTTCTATCTCGGGTCTTCGAGTTCTGACCCCGTTTATGTTCCAGGAGACTATTTTAAGGGAATTTTTCCTAGTTGTATGTTCCATTATTTCAGTTTACTGAACATTCCTTGGAGTTTTTTCTCCATCTCTCTTTCAATTTTCAACATGATTTTGTTGAAAATTTTTTCAGTAAAAGTGTCTAAATCGTCGGCGGATTCAGAAACTTTTCTGTTTACTTTTGTTTTGTTGATCGTAGGTTTAGCTTGGGGCATTTTCGGTTGCTCCTTCTTCTGTACTGGTTTGGATACTTCTTTTTTCTTGTCGTCTACTTTGGAGGGGGTGGGCTTCTTTTTCTCCTGGACTTTTTGAGGAATCGTGCTCTGCTGAGCCGATTTCTGGCCTGTTTTCCTCTTCCGCAGCTTCGCCAGTGTACACTTTCACCTCCGCTTTCACTTTTACGACACTGTGACACTTCGACTTTCTCGTCCGCTTTCTCTTTTATAGCACTAGGAGCACTGTAGCACGTCTTCTCTTGTCAAGCGAATGACTCGGAACGCTGATCTTGCGTTGATCAAGGACTACTGATATTCCTGGGAATATCAGGAGGAGGTGTCCAGAATGACATCGAACAGGACGAAGAAGCCCATACCTCTCTACCTGGTTAAAACCCAAAAAATCTTCGAAGTGAATCGACTCTACAACCTCTGTATTGTGGTTGAAAACAAAAAGAGGCCTGAAAGTCCAAGCCAGTGCTTTAGGTGCCAAAGGTACGGACATGCACAAAACAAATGCTCCTTCCCGTGGAGATGCGTGAAGTGCTCAGGAAGCCATAGCAGCAATGACTGCACACTCACCAGAAAAGGTGAAGAGAGAAATGCCACATGCGTCTTATGTGGAGAAGAGGTTACAGCTAGCTACAAAGGATGTAGCGAGTTCAAGCTGGTGACCAGAAAGAAGAATTCCCGAAAATCAGCTGAACAGAAAAAGGAGGTGACAAAAACAACAACTACTGATCAAAAAATTCAGGAAGTAGCGAAGACCAAACCTACAGAACAGGAAAAGAAGAAGGACACAACAAAACCCGTTCAGAAAAAAGAAGAACAGAAGAAGCATACAATGAAACAGTCTGTGAACAGTCAACAGGAGACGAAAAAGATATCTGAATCAGCTGATGATTTAAATATTATATCTTCACGGAAAAAATTTTTAAACAGGATAATATTGAAAATTGAGAGGGAAATGGAGAGAAAACTCCAAGCATCATTTAGGAAACTGAATTAATGGACCTTACTACGGATATTAGGAAGAAATCCCTCAAGATAATCTCGTGGAACATAAACGGAATCAACACTCGGAAAGCCGAGATAAAAGAAATAATATCAGAAAGACAACCTGATATTATAGCCGTACAGGGAACAAGAATAAACCGGAACAGACTACTGAGTTCCATGAATTATGAAACATAAAGATGTGACAGAATTACAAACACCGGAGGAGGAGTAGCAATATTGGTGAGAACAGATCTGAAACACTACAGGGAACAAGAATAAACCGGAACAGACTACTGAGTTCCATGAATTATGAAACATAAAGATGTGACAGAATTACAAACACCGGAGGAGGAGTAGCAATATTGGTGAGAACAGATCTGAAACACTACTTTATGAGTAGATCCGACGAAACACAAGGAGAACCAGAAACAGTGACGATTGTTGCCGAATTAAATCGTCAAAGAGTCGAAATTACCTCGGCATATAAGCGACCACCAAACAATTCATTGGAAGAGCAGATAAACAACATGTTGAAAAAGACACACCCCCAAATCTGCATCGGAGATTACTACTGTAAATCCCCATTATGGAACAGTAGCAGAGAATAGAAAAGGCAAAAAACTCAAGGATTTCGCCGAAAAACAAAATGCCATAGTGATTGGATCAGAGTTACCGACATATTTTGCTTCTGGCATAGGAATACCAGATGTAATATATATCGCGATATTGGAAATTATAACTCAAGAATTCTCGATTGAAACTTTGGAAGATGGAGACTCAAACCACAATCTCGTGGAATTGACAATTTGAGAAGAACCAAGGGAAAAACCGAGGGAAATAAGAGAATATACCAATTGGATTAAATACAGCCATTTAATATAATCAGAATCAATAGAAATTCCAACAATAAGCACTCCAGAGGACCTGGAATGTGCGATTGATAAACTGGAAGAGATTATATTAAAAGCTCACGAAAAAAGCACGAGAAGAGTGAAAAGACCAGCACCAAGTCATCCGCATGGCGATACGCCTAAAGAAGTAAATAATCTTATACGAGAAAATCGAAAACTCAGAAGAATATATCGGATGAATAAGAATGATCTGAATAGAAGGAACCTCAACCGCCATAGCCAAGTAGGTACTGAAAAATGCCCTGAAAGATCTAAGAACAAGCAGATGGAACAAAAGGGTTCAAGAACTGAATACAATCGATCATTCTGCATGGAGAATCAAGCACGGATCCAGGATTTTTTTCTGGGGGGGGCACAACGGGCAGACGAACAAAAAAATCAACAGTAACTGTGACAGTAACTTCAAGTTTATTTTAAAGAGTTTGAGTATGCATAGAAAGATCCGTCCGTCTGGGGGAGCACGTGCCCCCCCCTAAATCCGCCCTTGTGGAGAATGCAAAAAAGCCTACGAGGAGAAAATACTGAAATTCCACCCCTACACGGAGAAATGGGAATGGAAATAATACTGATAAGGCAGATACATTGGCGGACTCGATCGAACGAGAATCGAGAATTACAGGATAGACGACATTAATGAAGATTTGGAAGAACTGGTTGAAAAAAATGATGATGAAATGGATGAATTACCAGCGACTGCTGAAATAGACAAGCCAACATCGCCAAATGAAATCAGGGAAATAATTAGAAGTCTGAAGAAGAGGAAAGCTCCCGGAAGCGATAAAATAACGAATGTTATGTTGAAGAAATTATCTAGAAATGGTATAGCCGCTCTAACAAATATCGCGAATGGAATTGTGAGGACAGAACACTACCCAGAAAAATGGAAAACAGCGGAAGTCATAGTGTTCAATAAACCATTCAAATAGAAGAAGTTCCCACAAAACTATAGACCGGTAAGTCTACTGTCGGCGTTAGGAAAAGTAGTAGAAAAAATTATAGGCTAAATGAGGAAACCGAAAATCTGAAACTGATACCACCAGAACAGTTTGGATTCAGGAGAGAGCACCAACAGAGCAATAATTATTAAGGCTCACAGAATACATTTCAGAGGGATTCCAAAATAAACAAGCTACAGGTCTTGTTTAACTAGACGTCGCCAAAGCATTCGACAGAGTATGGCATGAAGGATTAATATATAAGATGAGATGTGCTGGATATTCGATCAAAATATGCAAGTTGATCCGGAATTATCTCAAAAATAGAAGATTTTACGTGAAAGTGGAAGGAGAATGCTCCACAACAAGAGATATAGAGGCTGGAGTACCCCAAGGGTCATTACTTGGGCCACTTCTGTACAACATATACATTCACGATATTCCGAAGAATCCAAGAACCATGCTAACGTTATATGCTGACGACACAGGCAACTCAACACCGCAACCCAGAAGTAATAGAACGAGTTCTACAAGAAACGATTGACGAAACAAATGACTGGTGTGTAAAGTGGAAAATCAAACTCAATGGACAAAAGAGCTAAGCAATATCATTACATAAGAGAAGACTGCGACCCACAACGAATCTAGAAGTTGACGGCGAAGAAATCGACTGGAAAAATGAAGCCAAATATTAAGGAATAACGCTTGACAAAGGACTTACTTGGAAAAGTCATATCAAACAATCAATGGACAAAACGAAAGCAAGAAGAGAATAGACTCTACCCTTTAATAGGAACAAGAAGCCACATATCGAAAGAGACAAAATTGAACATAATCAAAGACTTTGCTAGGCCTCAACTGACTTATGGATCAGTTGCCTGGGGTTTCGCGGCAAAGAGCCACTTCAAAAGAATTCAGGCCCCTGAAAACAAGCTGCTACGATGTGCAATAGATGCACCTTGGTATGTCAGGAATAGACAGATTTATAGGAACCTAAAATGAGAAACCATAACGGAATTCATGAACAGAAAAGCAGAGAAATTATTCGAAACAGCGAAAACAATCCGAATCAAGAACTCAGGAGACTAGTGGACTACGACCCAGAGGAAGACAAAACGAGAATGCGAATTTACCGAAAGAGACCAAGAGATCAATTGAAAAGAGATTAAAATAACAACAGAAACTTATTGAAAAATTCAAAGTGTTAATCCAATAGAGGATAAACACATAAATCCCAGCACGATAGCGTGCGAGAAGAAAACCGACTAAGAGATGAACGGTTTATAGGCAAATGCCCGGAACCAATATTCAAGAAGCAGTTAAGGCTTTTCAGTGGGTCTCGAGCTCAGGAGAGTGAGAAACACTTGTTTCCCCTCAGGAGAGGGTGGTTCGTCTGACTTGCAGATTTTCCCCCTGCTACACCAAAAAAAAGCGACACATTCACTGCGACATCCAGGCTCCACCTCTGGGCCGACCACTCCGCCACCCATAAGCCGGCCACAGACACAGATATAAGACGGGGTGCAACATGCAGCATGCAAAGAATGACAACCATCAAGCCAATATAAAGCCGCCCATACACGTAGCGTTTGTTTATCTTCAGAACATGGAGCCCACACACCTTTGGAGCTTCATCGGATGTAGTGGCACTTACGCCGATGTTTATCTCTTGACGACAAGAAAGTTGAACCCTTGCGATATACCTATAAGTGTATGGTCAGCCTAAGGTGAGCGATAGCGCATGTGCCGTGTGTCTTCGTGTTGAAATCAAACTGTCGGAGCAAGTGTTTACGATTTTGCTGTTTATGTATTTATATGTATTGTTATTTCTTCAAGCAGGTCTGCCGTCTGCTTAAATAGTCAGTCCAAGAGAAATCAAGGAAAATGGCGAAAAGGTGGTCCGTTCATCCTTGAAAGGGCGATGTATATAAGGCCCATTATCTCCATCTGATGGTACACAATAAAAAGATACATAGTCGAAGAATGAAGAGGCTCAACCCAAGAGAAACGGCAGCAATACGCCGAAAAACAAGACCAAGGTATTTTGCGGCATGATGATGCTTGAACACAGGATGCCTATTCCGAATATACTCAGAAACACTAAAATAGGAAGTCCTACCGCAACAGCCGGACAGCTCAGATATTACTTCATCCGATTATCATCATTTTCCATCGAAGAAGAAAAATGGCCTCATAAACATTGGTAATTCGACGTGTTTGACATATATCAATATAATATTCAACAATATAAAGGATCTTTATCTAATAAACTCATGTCTGAAAACGATCATTGAAGGTACTACAATCTTACGAAATCCTGTGAGCATCTCGAAGTGGGTGAAGGTATGCAACGATCATCGGTTATTCATAAATAAATTCCGAAATAAAAGATTCCAATATTGGGTATTATTTGAAGGTGAAAGGGGATTTTATTTCATTATGAATCTTTTTTCGGAACTACAAAGGGTAGTTCTGGACAAGGTAACTCTTTTGTGTTTTGGTTTTTTTAGATAAAAGGTATCAAAATAATATTATTTTAATACATAAAAAGAAACTTAATTTTTACGATGAGTTATAATCTGTATACAGGTATATGTTCGTTTTTACGGGTATAAACATCTGTAAGGTGAATCGAACTTTCGACCGTAGGTACTGTTCAATGTTTTTTTGTTCAAGTTTTTGTTGTTGTACTTTCGCAAGGAGCAAATTATCCTACCTATCTTCGAACTCAAATCACTCGAAATTAGTAAGTTCGTCAAGAACACCTACCTCTCAAGACAAATTTTGGATCAATAGTTGCGTGTTGAATGATTGCAAATTAAAAAATATGGTCGACGTTTAATGTAAAAGATGTATCATTCATCTACAGAGAGAGTAGCAGTGAAATTCGTCTAGGCGTTCATTAGAGGACTCATTTTTTGAGTCATATCAAGTAATAAGTATTCTCTTATGTGTTGAAGGAAGAATAAGATAAATTGTTTCTGCGAAGCGGCGCGTACAGCTGTTTTCTATATTTTTGAAGATTATTCAAATCGAAAAACGAAACCTTGGTTTTATTTGGGTTAGGGTGCAAACGCCAGTCGATGAAATAATTCCTCCAAATTTCTAAATCTGTAGATGGATTATTCTCTATGCATATAAAATCAGAATGACGGAATGCGAGGTCAATATCATCAGCGTATATAAATTTCTCAGAAGTAGTAGGGACATCACACAGATATGAATTGAAAAGAAATGGTGCTAAAACTGATCCTTGTGGAAAACCGTTATTCAAAGTTTTGAAATTACTACTCTTGCAATCAACAAAAATACGAAACCTTCTATGCATGTTTTCTATAGTCTAATAAATGCCAGAACATGAAAGTCAAAGATTATAGAGTAGAAAGATGGGAAACGAGGCGACTAAATACAGTGACTTTATGAAGTCACTGTAGACTAAAGCGATTTGAGCGCCATCTGTGTACCAAGCGTGTTTTCAAGACGCTAGGACTGGTTAAAATATTCATTCGAGTGCCACTTGCAGAAATATATGAAATTTTTTGAGATTTCAGACGTCAATTCTGATCAAAGAGGTTTTGAATGTTTTGATTCTCGTACTGCTTTTTGTTTATCTAGCTCGTTCTAGTTGCTAATTATTGAATTTTTTTGTCTTATTTCTTGGTGAAAACTTGTTCGAATGGTAAAAAACTGTGGATCAAATAATGGAATGGATTTTCCGAGATTAAGTTTTCACTCAACTAAGGAAAATAAGTATTAAAACTCGTAACATGTGAATCGGTCATCCATTGATTCTAATTTTTAGTGCTCCGAAGTGGATAAACTTCTCAGGGCGTAAGACAATGACTTCAGCAAACACTACTGACTACACCAGTGCTACTTCAGTGAACATTTTACCGCAGGTCAATTGAGAACTGTTCATCCTCGTAAATTGAACTAATGTATTCGGGTTCGGCTTTCTGAGAGTCCGAGAATTGTTCTAGAACTGCGCAAAACTGTTGCGCCCTAGTATTAAATCTCCGAACCCGAATACATTGGTTCAATTTACGAGGATGAACAAGTCTCAATTGACCTGCGGAAAGCATCCCTTGCATGATCGGCCTGTTAAGGGGAAATTATGATCTTTATAGGTCTATTCAACGATTCTCAATTGCTACTCTTTCAATAGCTGTATTCGGGTTCGGCTTTCGGACAGTCCGAGAATGGTTCTAGAACTGCGCAGAGGATTTAATACTAGGGCGCAAGAGTTTTGCGCAGTCCTAGAACAATTCTCGGACTGTCCGAAAGCCGAATACGACTAATATATTCAGAAATGCGGAGGTTCATTGATTTCCATTTGGGAACCGAGTGACTGTCAAATTGTTTTTTGGAAAGTCAAATTTTTATGAAACCTGCTGTGAGTGTTTTGTTCATTCATTAATCAATTTGTATGTTGTGTCGTAAAGAGACCATATCATAAGGAAATTATAAAAAAAGCACCAAGAAACTATACTGACAGGTCTTGTATATCTCTGTAAGGTTTTTTTTTAAGTGTGGTTCTGAAAATTCTATAAATAATACCTACTATGTAAGTAACTGGAATGTGTAAGCAATGAAGGTATATTGAATATTGGTTCATATTAATTTCTGATATATGTATATTTTACAAATTCAACTAAGTTTATTGATTCGAAACAACCTATTGCACAGAAATAACACCTTCGACGTATAGCAGATCACCATATACTTTTGTGTCCTAGTCCTAGTCAAAGCTTCATTTATTGTTCATAATTTAAATTTTTCTAAATTTCTTATGAATTGCAAATAAAAATATATGAAGGTTACAGGGAAAAAAACCATTGATGTCAATTTTTGTCCGAAAATGAGTTAGACACACCATTCAATTCAGAATGAAAAGTAGTATATTATGGTATAGTGAAACGGGCATGAAACTAGCTCAGTCATACGTTAAATCGCTTCCGAAGATTTACCGCGCAGAGAAAGAACTAACGATGTCGATCAATCTACGAAAGAAAAATCTGTAAGTCATTTCATATAATGCACGCAGTTTATGTATAATAATATTAACAATGTTAATTTCGAGAACAATTTTTCTGTAGTCACTCATCATATAATACTGTTATTTGAGTTATATTTCTACAAGAATTTGTGCATTTGTGTCACAGAAACGAATTATGTGATTAATTTTTGTATTGAAGCCTAGAGATTCTTGTAAAAACCTTTTTGTTAACAATCGCATTCTCACTTTTCCGTTGATTTGTATCTCCAGGGCAGCAATGCACGCACAATCAAACTGGGACACTCCAAAGGTTGGGTTGCCATTCACATAATACACGCAACAGAAATGTTTTGCTCATGAAATGTTTTGCTCATTCCCAAACACGAAACATCGCTTTTCGAGACCGATTTGGATGAGCATATCAATCCATCTGAAATATTGAAAAATCAGAGATATCAAAATAACATGATAATCTATTCTTATATTCAAATGAACAATAAACTCATATAAAAATGAAATGTAACAAAATTATTTGACAGAGAAAATTGGACCATTTATATGAGGAATACATTACAATATCAAGATCTTCAGTAAATCAAAAAGTATACTAGTAACACTCAAAATAACATAGGGCCGATTTCTCCTTGACTCTGCTCTTAATTGTTGAGCCAGATCTTGAGTGTCTGGATAGCACAGGTCCGTGTTGCAAAAAGAAATACAACTAACATAAGCTGGAGAGCAGCTTTGTGTATTCAAACAACCTCTATATTCGTGTTTTTTGCCTTCCAAAGTCACGACAGCAATTCCACATTGTTCATCTGGAAAAACACATGTTTCTTTTTGCATGATACTTGAATCGTCATAGGGGGCTTTAAGATAGCACTCCAAAGAAAGAGTTGCATTCAGATTATTACATATGAGGACGATTAATGAAGAAAATTTTATTACGTGTAACATAATAATGAGAATAAATTGAATTGTCATAATTTGACAAAAGCATAGAATTCAAAATGATTCTGTGGATGGATATTCTTGCGTATATTCGAAATTATTCGCCATATAAATACATTTAGGCCCGGTACTTTCACGTGCGAATAACTAAATTTATTCGATAGATAAGTCTTATTCTCAGAATAAGGCCCGGTACCTTCACGTGCGAATAAATAAATTTATTCGCATTTATTAAGTCTTATTCATAAGATTAGTAAAAATGCAGTCTTTTCACTTCCAGATAGTGTTATTCATCGAATAAATCTGTCATTGAAACTCGTTAATAAGATTTCATTTGTCATAGATCGAATGTTGGTACGTCATTATTGGTTGAATTTTTTAGATTCTTGATATATTGTTATTCTTTGTGTGATTTTCACGAAATATTTGGTTTCTAGTTGGAATTATGACAATTTCTACAATGTGGTGTCTTATTTTACATTAATCAGTGAAAAGTAGTATACCTTGTTTTCATAGAATTATTATTCGTCAAATAATTTCATCTGAAAGCATCGAAATAAGGTATCCTTCAGATAGGAAATTATTTGACAGATACTTTTTGACACTGAATAAAATTTATTCGAAGCTGAAAGTACCGGGCCTTACTCTAAGGCCCACCACCAGCGAATAACTAAATTTATTCGATAGATAAGTCTTATTCTTAGGAAAAGTAAAAATACAGTCTTTTCACTTTCAGATAGTGTTGTCCATCGAATAAATCTGTCATTGAAATTTAAGAATAAGAGTTGCCGTCTGTTCCGATATTCCTGAACAGTACTGTCAGTATTTCAGAGACGATGCCTATTGGCCCAGTCGTTCGAGTTCTATTGTTATTCGATTGCGGGCCAGTAAAACCAGCAATATCGGAACAGGCCCTTGATCTATCAAATGAACATAGATCGAATGTCGATACGTCATTATTGGTAGAATTTTTCAGATTCTGGATGTATGATTATTCTTCGTGTAATGTTAACGAAATATTTGCTTTCTAGTTGAAATTATGACAATTTCTAAGTACAATGCGATGTCTTATTGTACATTAATCAGTGAAAAGTAGTATACCGTGTTTCCACAGAATTGTTTTTTGCCAAATAATTTCATGTGATAGCACCGAAATAATGTATCCTTCACATAAAAAATTATTTGACAGATACTTATTCACCATAGTCAAAATTTATTCGAAGGTGAAAGCAAGAAGAGATAGGAAAGCAGCATATATCTATTATATTCTATATCGATAATGGGACTTCGGGAATTGAAGCCAGCCCGTGGCCGGAATCGACTTCTGCGCATGTGCAGAAATATTGAGAATTAAAATACCTGATTAGCTTTCTCTTTCTGATACATGGTTTTAAGGATTGACAGGAATGAAATGATTTTACTTCACAACCATTCGAATATTTTCGACCTTAACACGTTGAGCGCCACAGCGGTCCATAGGGACCGCTGATAGTTATACTTGTAGAACCACGGCGGTCTGTAGGACGACCGCTGTTTTGGAATTTATGACTACTTTTTAGTAGTATTTTTTTTCGAAATTTTATTCGAAAAAAATTGAATAGGTGTTGTTATGGTTATAATAAGGAGATTAGACTCGACAAATTTCACCTGTACCGCATCTGCTGTGCGTTTCTATTTTTCTGGGGACCAGAGCGGTCCCGTGGAACCGCTCATCAATATTCTTGATATCAGGCGATATTGCACTATAAGGGAAAATCTGATCAAAGGGATTATCTATATGATATAAGAGCAAAACAAAATATCGACACAAAATATTTGGCCCCACAAGAAAATATATCTATATTTTGATGGCGCTCAACGTGTTAACCTATCAATATGTTGATATTGGTTTGAATCAGGTTCAAACTCAGGTACGTGTTACGTAGTTATTTTCATTTCATCGTTGATTCCTGATAACTAGAAGTCAAAATTCATGAAACTTCATCATTTTGCAACACTAGAGGCTCGGATTCATAACAACAATGAAATATTATGTGTTTTCCACAGAAAACCTGTGGAGTGCGGAGATGAACAAAAGTGATGTTGAATCAACAAAATTGTAGGACTGTGAATACATTTTTCTAGGTTGTTTACTATCGAACATTAACTGCATTGTATCTAGATAAGTTTGTCTTGAAATTCAGTTGGCAGTTGAGGTAAATTCTAGTTCAATTTATGATTGTTTTTTTCAGCACTGAAATAGTGAAACATCTAAATCGACATCTATATCTATAAAGCTCAACTGTAGTTACTATTATAATATCTACCAGTTTCTCATCTTCTGAATATTCTTATTGCCAAATTGATGATTGTATTGCTTCTATCGAAACATGGCTCTTATAATGAGCACTCTGTACTTTTATATAAAATGAATCTACATGTTGCATTGAATGTTGACCCAAAAATATGTTTTATTGAGTATTCAGTAGATTTACAAGAGGGAAATTCAGGAGGTGAGATAAGTAGGATGTTTACACGAACACGCAATATTGAAACTGGTATGAAACAGTAATATAAAACGAACTTGTTATTATGTCACTCTTGAATTTACTGAGTATGGATAATACCATTCCTATTCGGCACTTATTATTTCACAATTCATAATAATATTGGGTGAATAGTTTCTATGCACTTATTTGGTTTGATCCCTTTTCGTTGTTTCATCTGAAAGTTGAAAAAAACGGATACGTTGTCGATGAATTTAATATTCATTAACTTTCGCCTCATATAAAATTCTTCTCAAAATTTGTACAAGAATTTGAAATAAATCATCATTCGAATTCATTCAACGTCAAATATGAAAACAAACTAACCAATATCTTGATTGTCATTTTCGAACTTCTAATTCGCGCATGCGTACAAGTGGATTCGTCCCAACGATTTGGCTTCATTTTTTGTCGTAGTCTAGAACGCGTGTTATCAATATTGGTATAATAGATATATGGAAAGCAGGCGCAAGTGTAGATCGGAAATACTCGACTGCGTCCAATGACGTCACACTAGCGCGCATTGGCGTAGATATAATAGAAATTTCAACTTAGATGTGAACAGACGGAATGATGAAGATATTTTTAAGCAGAATGATTTGATCCGTAGAAAAAACGTTGGTTTTTACCATATTGCATCAGAAACTCCTTCATCCAGAGTTATTAAATCGAATTTATCACAATAATATCTGATACAGTTTACGAAAACAGTTAGTGCAGACATTTAAAACTGGAAGTACACCAACAGCAATACACCTAGTTCTGAAGTTCAGTACTGAAGGCATATGAGCTAAATGAAAAGAAGAAAAAATGTCGCTTTATGATTTATCTGACCTATATATACATGTGGAAAAATGCAGTAAGACAACGAAAAGTGCTTGATAATATATAAGAGTTTACTTGAGTAAGTATCATGATATAGATGAGAGAAACGAGTAAAGATGAACTTTCAGGAAATATGTGGAAAACCATATAAGTATAAACTATGTCTAATTGATGAACAAGAGCGATATTGGAAAGCCATTCAGTTTTTCGTGATACATTTAGTAAGTATGATATTTTAAAAAGTACCTCTAAACTTGACAGAAATGTACCAAAAACCAATCTATTATTTCAATTTTCAACTCAGAATGGCTGGGTTTATAAAATAATTTTTCACTATTACCTACATGTGCTCCTCGCAACTTTACTCGTAACATAATCAGTTTCCATTGAAATGTTAAACACATACCCTAGAAAATTTTGCAAAAGAAAATACGTAGTTTGTGTACCTATATGTCAACAAGTAACTTGAGGCACATCAAATACCTGCATGTACTTTGTGAAATAAGGAGACTATAGAAAAGGAAACAATCCGAGTATGCAAGGTTCATCAACATAAGTCCAGTCTGTTCTCTTGTTAAAGTTTTTCAAGGATGTTTTCTCATTGTTAAAATAACGCAGTTGTATCCATTCAATAAGATGAACACATAAATATTTGTGTTGCTGGTTTTTATTAGGGAACGAAGAATTGAACAATACTGTAGGTCGGTCCTGGTCACTCAACGAATATTCTTCTTAGAATTGATTATTTTAGGATAGAAAATTGAAAAGCTTCTGATGAATTGACTGATGTATTTTCGACTGTCTTTTTATATTAACGAATCACCCTAGTAACTAATATGACATGAACACGCACGCTATTTTAATGAAAATTAAACATACTCCCCGGGCTGAACCGTTGAGGTTAAGAACTGAAAATAAAGAGTTCTAAAATTACGATATATTTTAACACTTCATATTAAGATTCAATATTGTTATCGCAATATGGAAGAGGGCATATTTTAGTGATTGATCTAGTGAATGTTCCTCCTTGAGTTTTAACTTTGACAATACGAACGCGTGAGTCTTTGCCCTTAATCAATTCAATAACACGTGCTAGTGGCCATTTGAGTGGAGGTGTTGCTTCATCCTTCAATAATACAATATCATTTACATGAATATTATTATAAGGAATGAACCATTTAGGTCTATTTTGTAATCTATTCAAGTAGTCGGTTTTCCAACGTGCCCAGAAATGCTGTTGAATTTGGCCGCATTTCTGCCAAAGCGATAATCTATTCATTGGAGAACAAGTGATATCTTTTTCTGGATAAGTTGTCAAACTAGTCCCTATCAAAAAATGTCCTGGTGTTAAAACGTTAAAATCTGAAGGGTCATTGGAAATGCCACAGATGGGGCGTGAATTAAGTACTGCCTCAATTTGGGCTAGTACAGTACTAAATTCCTCGAAAGTGAAAATATAATTTTTCATAATTCTTATGAGATGATATTTTGCGCTCTTAATGGCTGCCTCCCAAAGGCCACCATGATGAGGTGAACGAGGGGGAATAAATTTCCACTGAATATTGTTTTGAACAGCATACCTTTGCAATATTTCAGAAGTTCCAGATTTTTTGAAGAATTCATTTAATTCCTTCAACTGGTTTTTTGCGCCCAGGAAATTAGTGGCATTGTCAGAGAATATTATAGAAGGATTTCCACGTCTAGCTATGAATCTTTTTAGAGTGAGTAAAAATGACTCTGTACTTAACCCTGAAACCAATTCGATGTGAACTGCACGAGTTGTCATACAAACAAACACTGCCATATAGCATTTCATAAGTGGAGACCTTCTCAGCGGTGAAGATTTTATTAAATAAGGACCACCAAAGTCAACAGAGGTGTTTGTGAAAGGGCGTGATACTTGAAGCCTTTCCTTCGGAAGATCTCCCATTAATTGTGAACACAATTTTGGTTTGAATTTATAACAAGTATGACATTTATTAATGATACGCTTTATTTCTCTCAGTCCATCTAGTGGCCAATATTTAAGTCTGATACTCGAAAGCGTGTTTTGAGGGCCTGCATGCAATAGTCTCAAATGTTCTGATTTCAACAAAAGTGTTGAAATATGATTTTTAGAAGGAAGTAATATGGGAAATCTTTGATTGAAGGGAAGAATAGCATTTGAGAGTCTACCTCCAACTCTCAGAATACCTATGGAATCGATAAATGGATTGAGTTTTTGAATAACTTTGTTTTTCAATATCTTTTCGTTCTTTATATTTCCTATTTCACAGGAAAAATACCGTCGTTGAGTAACTTCAACAATTTTGATCTCTGCTGAGTTGAGTTCAGTAACAGATAACGAATCAATCAATTTTTTGAATGGTCTTCTGCAATTTTGAATGAATCTGAGGCAATAGGCCATTACCCTTTTTAAGTGAAATAAATCAGAATACTGTGTGAAAACATCATAAATATCCAAAGTGTTTTGAACGAAATGAACAGTTTTCTTTTGCTCTGGAAGATTACCAAAGAATTCCTTGACATTGAATAGGGTTAAATCAAGGTCTGGTTGAAAAAAGAAACTGGGACCGTGCCACCACAAATCTGAGACTATCAATTGTGCTGGCAATGTACCTCTGGAGAGTAAATCAGCAGGATTGAGTTTGGAACTTATATGTCTCCATGTGGCACCTTTTGAATTTTCTTGGATTTGAACTACCCTATTAGAAACAAACACAGACCAACGGGATGGATGAAATCGGATCCATGCTAACACTATTTCTGAATCAGACCATAGTTTAATGGAATCAATATTTTGTAAGTGGGATGAAAATGAATTAGAGATTTTTGAAATTAGTTTTGATAAGAGCACAACTCCCATCAATTCTAGTTTAGGTATAGATAAGATTTTCAATGGTGCAACACGACTTTTAGCTGTTATCAGCTTTGAAGAGACAGATTTATTCAAATAGACTGTCCTTAAATAAATACAGGCTCCATATGCCTGAGAGCTGGCATCGGCAAATCCGTGAATTTCATGTCGTAAAATTTTTGATTCAAATTGAAGAATAGTTCTTGAAATTTTTAATTGGGAAAGCATTGAAAGACCTTTTAAGGCAGTCTTCCAATCAAAAAGAAGTTCTGAACTAAGTTTTCATTCCATCCAATTTTTGAAATCCAAATTTTTTGCAAGAGAATTTTCAAACTAACAACAAAAGGATTTATGATTCCTAGAGGATCATAAATGGATGCTATGTTGGAGAGAACTTCTCGTTTACTATAAGATTCTTTCATTGAAAATTTTGGCAATGCAATTCTAAAATTATCAGAACGCGAATCCCATAGCATACCTAAAATTTTGTCTGAAGATTTTCCTGAATCTAAAGTATAATTTTCCTTGTGAGAATTTTTTGAAATAGAATTTAAGAATTCCTGAGAATTTGAACCCCACTTGTGGAGTGATATGCAAGCTGATTGTAAGCAATTAGTGAGTTGATGGTGAGCCTCAATCAAAGTTGATACATCATGACAGCCAAAAAGAAAATTATCCACATAACAGGAGTTCAGAATTGCTTCGCTTGCGAGAGGAAATTTCTCCCTATTTTGCATTGCTAGTTCTTTTAAGCATCTTGTACTTAAGAAGGGGGCTGAATTTGTGCCATAAGTAACTGTTTTCAATTCTATACACTTCAGTTTATCTTGAGGATTGTCACGCCACAAGATGTTCAATAAATATGTGTGATTAGGATTTATTTGAATTTGCCTAAACATTTTTTCAATGTCAGCAATAAGAACGTACCTGAATGTACGAAAACGTATTAATATATCGAATAAGTCTGGTTGTACAGTATAACCTTTAAGCATAATATCATTAAGAGAAAAACCAGTTGAGGTTTTCATAGAACCATCAAATACTACACGAAGCTTAGTTGTGATACTTTGATCACGAATGACACAATGATGAGGTACGAAATATTTGTTAAGGGACAATTCATTGGTTAGAGTTAAAGGTACAATTGCTGCATGTCCTAAGGATAAATATTCATTGATGAATTCTGAATATTGGGCCTTTCGTTCAGGGAAACTTTCAAGTCTCTTTTCTAAATTTAAAAATCTCTTTTTTGCTTGAGAGAATGAATCACCTAGTTTGGAAGGTTCACCTACCTTTGAATGGTAGGTCAACCTGAAATCTACCAGACGGCAACCGAATGGTTGTGTCTTTGAATATTTGTTCAGCTTGTTGCTCTGCTTGAGTCAATATAGATTCAGATTGAATTTGTACTTCTTCAATTTCCCAAAATTTGGTTAAAGTATCATTCAACATATCATCTGGATTGGCAGTAGGTTCTGTACATTCGAATAAATATTGTGATGCAGTTAAATGAGTTGCACGAGACATGCATCCTGACTGAGGAATAGTTCCAGCAATTAAATATCCTAGATGTGAATTTTGAAGAACAGGCAATCCTGGACCTAATTTAATTATACCATCAGTAATGATGTCCAAGTATATGTCTGCACCCAAAAGTATATCAACATTAGATGGAGTGTTGAAATGGATATCTGCTAATTGAATGTTCATTGGAATAGGAATAGAACTCAAACTAATTGGTAACTGTGGTTGTTTACAAGTTATAGTTTTAAGAACAGCACAAGAAACACTAAATTTTCGGTCGGTGTGTACTAATGAGTGAATTTTTAGATCAATCATTCTATTTGACATAGAACAACTTTGAGAGATACCGGAAATTTGAATTTTCTGGTCATAAGTTTTGAGATTGAGTTTTCTAACTAAATCTTCAGTTACAAATGATGTTTGACTTGCTGAGTCTGTCAAACAACGAGCTATAATTGTCTGGTTGTGCACTGCACTGCACTGCATTATTAGAGGACTGTACTGAAAGAGAAGACAAATTTTGAGCAGAAGAATCAACCTCTTCTCGCACTGGAATGTATGGTTGAGCACTAGTGGATAAATGGGAAGATGCTTGCGTCGAACTAGTTGATCTGGATGGTTCATCATGAGATCTGGAATGGGAAAATGAATTTCGAGATGAATTCTTATTGAAATGCAATAAACTGTAATGAACCCCAGTTTTCTGAGGAAAATTGGAGTTCATCTTAGTGCATTTTTTTCGTTTTAAATTTCCGTCTTTGAAAATATTTTAATTCTCGAATATTCCGTACGTTCATTCCGACAGGCAGAGTAAATGTAAAAAACCGCTTATCTGTATTTCACGTTGTTTTTCTTACATGCCGCTGAAGATTTCGACGTTTTTCATCTGTTGATATGCGATAAACCGGAGCTGACGACGTTTTTCATTCTTGTCGTATTCTGGAATTTTCAGATTTTTACCGTGAGAGGGGATATGCCTATAAAAGCAAATTTTCCCCCCGCGACGGTCACTTGACTTTTCGACTTTTCGACTGTTACTTCAGTTCTTCGGTTGACTTTTGAATTTTACTTCAGTGCTTTCCTTTCGCTTGAGTATTTTTCGCTTTCTAACGTGGTTTCTAACTTCTGTTATAAATTCAGTTAATTTTCGGTATTCTTTCGCCGTTGAAGAATAATCATTTTGTGTTATTTGCATCAGTGCTTAGAGTTAATTTTTTTAGTTTTTCTTTTAAATCCTTTGAGTTTCGAGTGCTTGAAACAAAGGAGGTAGGTCCCCGTCTGTACCGTTCAGTTTCTTTGTTAGACCTACGCCGTTACTTCTTTAACTTTGACACTGCTGTACTGTATCGTTTCCTGTTGTATTTTATCGTTCTTTACCCTGTCCGCGTTCCGCGTCATAAGTGTTAAATCCGAAATCTCTTCTTTTCTGTCAATCATGGTGTGCTATAACCCTTGGGGCAGAGAATAAGAGATACCGCACGTAGTCAGTGAGATCCCGTAGTTGCGTTAAACATAGACATTTTCTTCGCTGTCAATCATGGTGTGCTACAACCCTTGGGGCAGCGAATAAAAGTCTCGAACAGGTCCGCCCTAGCCCTTGGGGTACTGAAGGGAAAGTTCCGTCAACCCCCCTGTCCGCGTTCCGCGTCATAAGTGTTAAATCCGAAATCTCTTCTTTCCTGTCAATCATGGCGTGCTATAACCCTTGGGGCAGAGAATAAGAGATACCGCACGTAGTCAGTGAAATCCCGTAGTTGCGTTAAAAATAGACATTTTCTTCGCTGTCAATCATGGTGTGCTACAACCCTTGGGGCAGCGAATAAAAGTCTCGAACAGACCCGCCCTTATTGTGTTTCATTCCCGGAGAAATACAACTACACACCGATACCGTATAGCAAGTCCTTAGCATTCGTCAGTTCTGGTTGGCGCATTTTTATTGAACCGTTAATTTTTCACTACACCCGGTATAAATTTCATAAAGTGCTCGTGACCGGATAAGATTTCCCGAATGTATTTTCACTTATAGAATCACTCATATCTCACATATCTCCCTTGTACATATAACTAGTTTCCGAAGGTGTGAATAAACTTTTACATAATTCGATTTTGACTTCTTCGTTGTCGCTACCGCCCTAGACAACATCGAGCTCTGTCTCCGGCTAGCAGCTACTCTGGTAGGTTTGCTATTCTTCCTATTGAAAAGAATAGCTGGCGCTCGAGATTAAGGCTTCTCCGAGAAACGCACGTTACAAAAATGGCGCCCGAGCAGGGACTGTGCAAAATCCAGTAGGAAATAACAGAGGTGAGAAACATTAACCGGACAGTGAGTGAATTCCCGAAACAGTGAGTAACTATTTCTTGAACCGAGAACTGTGAAAAATAAACTTGATCTGTGTTTTATTACCTGCCACCCTGTATTGAACTGTTATACTGTGAATTGAATTGGACTATATTCTGAAAATTTTCCTATTGTTGAAACCTATTGGAAATAACTTAATTAATTTGTGATTATTCCTTTTGCCGATTACTTTATTGAGTTATTGAAAACTGAACTGTTATTGCGCCTTTGTATCAGTGAAAATTATTTCCGATTTCTTATTATTTCTGATTTATTGAATTGAACTGTTTTAATTTCGTATTGAAGGTGAGTGAACTTCCGAACATTGAAAATTTATTGTCACAATTGGAAAAATTTGATAGGTTTCATTTACCTATCGGTTTAATAGTGAATCACCTATTACCCTGTTGATAACTTGTTTACCTGCAATTATTTTCTTTTGACTTGTACTGTTGAAACTTACCAATTATTTCTGATTTTTCTGAAAACTGAAATTCGATTATTGCGATTTATTTTCTGGATATTGAACTTGAACTACTGTTTGGAATTTAACCTGTGCGTTCTGGTGCGATTCGAATTTCGGGAAATTTTCCGGACTATACGAAACGACTTGCGAGTGAGTGCGGTATTTCGCGAATATTTTCGGACTTTAGTGGGACTGATTGACATTTTTTTTTGAGTAACGTTGGACTTGTAAAATTTTTAGTGTGATACATCGGGACTTAGATTATTTTAGTGCGCCGGGACTTGAACTTAGACTTTTTTCTGATTCGCCGGGACTTAGACTTTAAAATTTTTTTTTGGGGTTACACCGATACCCACTTCGAACTTAAGTGAGTAGGTTAGCTAACGATTAACTCACCGGGTTGGACTTAGAACTTAAACAGATTGTGAAAGACATACCGAGTGTGAAAGATTGGTGCGTTCTGAATCGGACTTAGTTGAAAATAATATGTCGAACATGGATGTAAACCGGTTACTCAGTGATGAACTTACATACGAATTACAACTGAGAGGACAATCGATACCGGGTACTGTGATGACTAAACGGAGTCTACTACGACAAGTACTTCAGTCTAATGAACCTCTATTACCCTCAACATCATTGAACCCCGCCTCGGAGATTGAGATTTGCCAAAATAAACTCACCGATTTGGTGGAATCCCTTCAGAACTTCAATCATGAGAATGCAGCTAACGAATTTTCGCGAATTTACACCCGATTAATACACATACAAGGAAGGCTGGACTTTATTGTTACTGCGGACACAGCACAGTTACAACTGGTTGGACAAATGAAGGCAACTACTGCTAAGGCATTGGAAACACTGGAGGAGCTACGTAAAAAGAGCAATCGTAAACAACTGCAGGCATCTAACCGACATCAGAAGTCTCTCTTGGATGTGGAGGTGCCCAGTTTACCTGGAGTGTCACCGATCCAACCGGAGAGGATGTCAGGGGTCGAAACATCACTTATCGACTTGGGAGATGGTGTCGATCTTCCTGTAGCAGTGGATGTCTCACGTACTGGTACACCTGTAAGGAATCCAACATTAGAACAGGTCATGAATGAGACAAGACAGACATGTACAGCATTACTGCGACAGTTACCAGCGATACCTCTCACACAGTCACAGGACTGTGAGACAACAACACCTGAATGTCCGACACGGGGTAGATGGATTAATTCTACACGAAGGGTGTCTTTTCCACACTTGCCTGCACCTTGGATAAGTTCTGACCGACCAGTCATCACAACACCTGCCAGATCGGAACCGGAGTCTCGATCAACAATACCAACTATCCCGGTACACAAATGGAACATTTCCTTTGATGGCACTGGAAGTGTGACCGGATTCCTTGAAGAAGTGGAGAGGCTGGCTGAATCCCGTAAAGTGTCCCTAGAACAAGTTTTTGAATCTGTTTATGAATTACTACGAAAGGATGCAAGGGATTGGTTTATTCCCAGGAGAGGTACTTTCGAGGACTGGGAGGATTTCAGCAACCAACTGAAAGAAGCGTTTCTGCCTGTTAACTATGAGGAGAATCTGTTGGAGGAAATAAAAAGACGAACACAAGGTCCTGAAGAAAAGCTACTTCTGTATGTTACCCGGATGCAGAACTTATTCCAGAAACTCACCTATACAAAACCATCCGAGGTGGAGCAGATCCGACTTATCCGACAAAGGTTGATTCCGCCCTTACAACAGGCCTTGGCCTTCCAGGAGACCAAGACGTATGATGAACTTCTCCGTAAGGGGAAAGTTTTTGAACTGGTCCAGTGGCAGATGAGCCAGTACACCCGGCCACCCTCAAAACCAGGTTTCCTGGAGGAACCTCACCTAACATACACTCCCCGTCAGCTGAACCAATATCAGGCGAGTTTTTCTGTGGATACCGGAGAACAGGTTCATCAAACCACTGATCACAGGGAATCAGCCCCGCCGACGCAAGCCAACCAGACACGACTTTCTCCGCAGGGGGAAAGCCGTCCAAAGTCACACCGATCCAGAGAGTCAATAGTCCGGCAACAGGAATCACACCGTCCGACTTCTGGAGACAGCTCCGAAGGTAGATCCGGAAATTCAACACCGCCACCCCGTCGTCGAGCCGAAGATAGCCACGCTGACCGGACCCAATCATCATCAGGGAGGAGAGTGTCCTTCCAGACACAGTGTTTCCGATGTGGTGGATATGGCCACATGCGTCGAGAATGTCGCAGGCCACCGAAAATCTTCTGTTCTCGATGCCAGAGGGAGAACATTCTCTCACGAGATTGTCCCTGCCGTCCGGAAAACTAGACGGAGGTATGGAGAAGGAGTCGACCATATCTCCCAACACACTGACTCCCATAACATCGACCGCCTGGAATGATAACCGACCGCTTGTCGAAGTTAAGATAGCCGGAAAGCACTACAAAGCATTAATTGACACTGGAGCCACGAAGAGTTTCGTAAGTCGGAAAGTGGCAAAACAATGTGAAAGCAAGGGAATCACTGGACAACATGTTGAGAATGGTTTCGTGGTGGTTGCAAATGGTCAACCCACGACAACACCCAAACTCTATACTACCGCTGTTCACCTGGCTGATTATTCCTTGACCGACGTAAAATTTCTGTTGGTGCCTGATTTACCAGTTGACCTCATTCTAGGATTGGACGTATTAGGAAGGTTCAATTTTTCCATTAACCTCAGTACCGCGGACTGTTACCTGGAAGGTCGACTGATTGCCAAACCAACACCGAAAATTCAAGAAGCTGTTCAAGTGCAGGGCCGGAGAAAATCCTTGAATACACCTGCAGACAACCCGTCGCCTAAACCGTTACCGTCCGTAGATTCCGTATACCTGGCCGAAATAGAAACAACCCAGTGCAAATGGTACAACAAAAAGTTACAGGAGGTGGAAAAAGACCCAGCAAATTTTCCTGACTACGCCGTTGAAAATGGAAAACAGTTGCGACATTTCTGGGACTCATCCGACTTCACAGAAGATGGAACCGGCCAACCCTGGAAACTCTGTGTACCATCCGAACAGCGAACAGAAGTACTGCAGGAAAACCACGACTCAGAGCTAGCAGGTCACATGGGGATTGCCAAAACGATTGCACGGATAGCCAGAAATTATTACTGGCCAGGGATGTTTAGAGACATTGCGAAATACGTGAGGAACTGCACATCGTGCCAAAAGTACAAAGTTTCGCAACAGAAAACCCCTGGTAAGATGCAACCACACCGAATGGCGGATGCGCCGTTCAAAGAAGTATCCACGGACATAGTTGGACCATTGCCACGGTCAAAAAAGGGAAACTCCTACATCGTGGTAATGCAAGACCGGTTCACAAAGTGGGTAGAGTGTCGTCCGTTGCGGAAAGCTACCGCCAAAACTGTTTATTCGGCCCTCTACGAACAAGTCATCCTGAAATACGGTTGCCCAAAACTAGTAATATCCGACAATGGAGTACAATTCGACAGCAGGCTATTCAAGAACAGTCTCCGAGAGCTGAACATCGCTCACCGTTTCACACCACCGTATACCCCTCAGTGCAACCCTGTGGAGAGAGCTAACCGTACCCTGAAGACTATGATAGCACAGTTTTGTGAAGCCGATCAACGAACCTGGGATGAAAAGATAGGAGAGTTAACGTTTGCCATCAACACCGCTAAACAGGAGTCTACTGGATTTACACCGGCATTTTTAAATTATGGAAGGGAACTAGAAGTCCCGAGGGCGATTTATTCGACAAACCCCCACAATGAAGAAATGAACAGAGAATCCAACCGTACAGAAGAAGAAAATAGAGACATGACTTACCGTACTCAACAGATCAAACATCTCCAGGAGGCTTATGAGTTCGTCCGTACTAAACTGTACCGTGCTTTCCAGCAGCAGGCTCACCACTACAATCTTCGACGAAGAGAAATCCGATACCATGTGGGAGATAAAGTTCTACGCCGGGACCGTCCTTTATCCTCTGCCGTTGACAGTTTCGCCGCCAAGTTGGCTCCGAAGTTTTCCGGTCCGTTCACCGTTGTTAAAGTCGTTTCACCTGTCGTCTATGACCTGAAAGATACAGAGGGTAGAAAAATCACTAACATACACATTAAAGATTTAAAACCATTTCATGCATAATAATATTATTGTCATGATCCGTTAACCGTTCTATAGAAATAACCTCTGAAAGGAGGAAATCCGTTATTTTTTTTGTTACCGAATATATATTATTTTTCCGTTACCGAATATACATATGTATATAATTTTTCCGTTACCGATTATATTATTATTTTCCGTTTACCGGTTTATCTGAATAACTGTAGTTGCTCGGCCAACCAGAACCAGTGTTCCGTAAGACAAAAGGTGTCTAGTTAACATGTTTCAGATGGAACATTTACACCTGGGGGAGATCTTGGGAGAAGGCAGCTTTGGGCGTGTCTATAGAGGCCAACGACACGGCCAAGCAGTGGCGGTGAAAAGGACTATGTTGACTCACCACGCCATCCAGGAAGTCGACATACTCAGGTCCCTAGAACATACAAATATAATACCCCTGCAAGAGGCCATCATAGAGGGAGACTACCTTTTTATGGTAATGCCTCTGTGCGACGAGGACCTAAATGCCTTCCTGCGTCGAGAAGGGCCGAGGAACCAGCCGTCTCGGTTCTTCCGCGTGATGCGGCAGTTAGCAGCAGCCGTGACGGAGTGTCATCGTCGGCAAATAATACACCGAGATATCAAGCCAGCCAACATCTTACGCCGCCGGTGCCGATTCCTGCTAGCAGATTTTGGGTTGGCCGAAACACTCACCACCGCCCAACCCCTGCTTACCGAGCCAGCAGGAACCATGGTGTACTGGGCACCGGAACAGCGCAGGCTAGAGCCGTATGACACGTCCGTCGACCTGTGGGCGTTGGGGTTAGTGGCCGTAGAGGTGGCGACCGGCCTACCGTGCCGTCAGGGTGAGGAGGAACAGCATTGGGCCTCATCCCTGGACGACAAATACCGTGCGGAGATGGAGCGGTTGAGATTCCCCGTCCGATGGTATATCGAAGGTTTGCTCCAGGATAACCCGTCCCACCGGAGACCTGCTGCACAGTGGGAGTGGCCTGGAACCGATACCGTCCTGTTAGTTGAAACCGTAGCTCAGCCACCCCCACTGATACCGGTGTCCACACTGAGACCAGCACCGCTTCCACCAATTGCTCCGTTAACGCCACCACCCCAACTGTCTCCCATCCCACAGGAACCGCCAGCACCAGGGAAGACACTGATTTTGCCGTCAAGACTAGCATCCAAAATCCAGGCTCAACCGAACCCCCGTCTGTGGTCACCCAGTCTTCGGACTGAGGTCATCGCCCTGATACCAACCACCGTCAAGGGCAAACGCCGGCTCCGGCTGAAGCTCAGGTTTCCCTCCGGCACTGCCCACCGTCTCTGGGTGCCAGTGGATTGAAACCGTAAGAATTATCTTCCTGAAAAAAAAAAAAAAAAAAGAGAAATTTGCGCCAGTCAAACCGTGTGTTCACCGTATAGAAATGAAAATACCAGGTAATAATGATCTTACCTCTTTTCAGAATACCGTCTGACGGCTGCAACATGAGCGACTCAGACTTTCTGGAACGACTGGACGAGGAGCTGGGTCTTGTCGAGCCATTAAAAGACCAGGAACCGGAATCTCCTCCCCGTCCTGTGCCGTTGCCGTTGGGGGCACTCAAAGCATTTGGTCGCCCCAAACCAAACACCTCTTCCGCTGTCACTGACCGTTCCACATCATCACCCAGGAAGCAGGAACTACAACAGGCGGCTGTTCCGACTCAGAGACAGAATGCAATGGAGATAGACATTCCAGCTGAAAAGAGAAATAAGCAAGATGAACGTTATTTCATAAACAAGGGGAAGATTTCCAAACAACCGGATAATCGTCAACATGACATCCATCGACATAACAACCGTCCAGCTCAAATAACAACCAAGATTCCAGCCAGAGTACGTACAGTTGGCACAATGGGGCCCAATGTCTACTTAGAACTTCGCCCTAATATGTGTTGGAGATGTGGCCAAGGGGAGCACAGTCGAGCACACTGCACCGGTACCCCGATTCTCTTCTGCAGCAGTTGCGGCCTGCTAGGTACATTAACCAGAAATTGTACTTGTCAGTCTCATCACCGTCAACGCGAGGCTGCCGTCCAATGTGATATCCCCAGCGCATCCACCCAATCCGAACCGCCCCGGAAGAAATCAAACAAGTTCCGCATGCCAACCAGTAGGGAGTTAGCCCTCCGTGCCTGTCCAAGATGTCGAGAACTCCGTGAGGCCAAGGACAATAGCAAGGAGAAATCACGTACAACTGAAGCCCGTCACTAACTTAGTTATAACCGATTACACCGTAACAATTCCGTTCAAATTCCGTACAGGCACCACCGTTGACCGAAATACCGTATCTACAGATTTTCATCCGTTCAACATGCAATTATAAATCAAACCTGTTAAAACTGTCCGAAAAATCTGTTATTTATGTAAGGAATACCAATAAAGGATACTGTTTCACCTTGCAACTGAGTATATCCGTCTATTAATCCAATAGATCTAACCAATTTCTGTCCTGAACCGAATCGAAATTATTGTACCGTCAATTTAACACTGTTTACCTGAAGAAAACACCGTCTACCTGAAAACAGAATACAGAGAAAAACCGTTCCAAGAAGAAAAGTTGACCACGAGGAACGATGAAGATTGGAGAGTTTATTGTTAGAAATTACCCACCTGCAAGTCTCATACCGGATCCGAAAGTCTCAACGTCCGTACAGCCGGGTCACACCAGCCCATTGAGCCCCCACGTCGAGCTGTTGGAGGCTTTCCACCTGTTGCAGCTCCCACGATTCCTGGGTAACCTACAAAACCACGATGGAATTCAAACACCCGCCAAACACAGTTAAATTAGGTACTCACCGGAAGGATGAAGCATGGCACGCTTCCGACCAGCGATGAAGATGAATTTCCACGTAGAGAGGGAGGATTTTCCACTGTTGTACACCATTTGTCCACGGAGCGCTGAACAAGGTTCTTTGACAAGATGGCGGAGACCTGCGCCGTGGTGACCGGCGCTGACGTTTCTGCGTGCGCATTGGAACTACCCTTTCCAACCATAGAGAGGAATAAGTACTTGATTGTGTTGTGAACTGGTCACGAGTACAGGTGGCGCGCGCGAAAGTAAGGTCACTATTTCTAGGGGTAGATAGAGTCGTGAAATTAAGCTCACTATTTCATCGTAAGTTAATTTCTTCCGAGATGGAGGGGGTGTAATGAACCCCAGTTTTCTGAGGAAAATTGGAGTTCATCTTAGTGCATTTTTTTCGTTTTAAATTTCCGTCTTTGAAAATATTTTAATTCTCGAATATTCCGTACGTTCATTCCGACAGGCAGAGTAAATGTAAAAAACCGCTTATCTGTATTTCACGTTGTTTTTCTTACATGCCGCTGAAGATTTCGACGTTTTTCATCTGTTGATATGCGATAAACCGGAGCTGACGACGTTTTTCATTCTTGTCGTATTCTGGAATTTTCAGATTTTACCGTGAGAGGGGATATGCCTATAAAAGCAAATTTTCCCCCCGCGACGGTCACTTGACTTTTCGACTTTTCGACTGTTACTTCAGTTCTTCGGTTGACTTTTGAATTTTACTTCAGTGCTTTCCTTTCGCTTGAGTATTTTTCGCTTTCTAACGTGGTTTCTAACTTCTGTTATAAATTCAGTTAATTTTCGGTATTCTTTCGCCGTTGAAGAATAATCATTTTGTGTTATTTGCATCAGTGCTTAGAGTTAATTTTTTTAGTTTTTCTTTTAAATCCTTTGAGTTTCGAGTGCTTGAAACAAAGGAGGTAGGTCCCCGTCTGTACCGTTCAGTTTCTTTGTTAGACCTACGCCGTTACTTCTTTAACTTTGACACTGCTGTACTGTATCGTTTCCTGTTGTATTTTATCGTTCTTTACCCTGTCCGCGTTCCGCGTCATAAGTGTTAAATCCGAAATCTCTTCTTTTCTGTCAATCATGGTGTGCTATAACCCTTGGGGCAGAGAATAAGAGATACCGCACGTAGTCAGTGAGATCCCGTAGTTGCGTTAAACATAGACATTTTCTTCGCTGTCAATCATGGTGTGCTACAACCCTTGGGGCAGCGAATAAAAGTCTCGAACAGGTCCGCCCTAGCCCTTGGGGTACTGAAGGGAAAGTTCCGTCAACCCCCCTGTCCGCGTTCCGCGTCATAAGTGTTAAATCCGAAATCTCTTCTTTCCTGTCAATCATGGCGTGCTATAACCCTTGGGGCAGAGAATAAGAGATACCGCACGTAGTCAGTGAAATCCCGTAGTTGCGTTAAAAATAGACATTTTCTTCGCTGTCAATCATGGTGTGCTACAACCCTTGGGGCAGCGAATAAAAGTCTCGAACAGACCCGCCCTTATTGTGTTTCATTCCCGGAGAAATACAACTACACACCGATACCGTATAGCAAGTCCTTAGCATTCGTCAGTTCTGGTTGGCGCATTTTTATTGAACCGTTAATTTTTCACTACACCCGGTATAAATTTCATAAAGTGCTCGTGACCGGATAAGATTTCCCGAATGTATTTTCACTTATAGAATCACTCATATCTCACATATCTCCCTTGTACATATAACTAGTTTCCGAAGGTGTGAATAAACTTTTACATAATTCGATTTTGACTTCTTCGTTGTCGCTACCGCCCTAGACAACATCGAGCTCTGTCTCCGGCTAGCAGCTACTCTGGTAGGTTTGCTATTCTTCCTATTGAAAAGAATAGCTGGCGCTCGAGATTAAGGCTTCTCCGAGAAACGCACGTTACAAAACTATGATGAGACCTTCGACAATTGGAACATTTGCGTTGACTAGAACATGACTGAACAGTATGGCCTAATGAAAGACAATTCAAACAGGCATTTTTTGCTTTAGCAGCAGCATGACGATCGTTTGGAGATAAATTCAGGAACCTTTTACAGGAATATATTCTGTGCTCATCGGTAATACAGATGAAACATTTGAAGAATTTAGTTTTATCTGAAGTATCAATATGATAAGAACTACGAGAAGTATTATTATTTTTGTGCGAAGAATTTAATTTTGAATTTTGAGTTGACTCACTCAAATTTTCGAGAACCTTATATTTTCTTTCTAAAAATTGTATAAATTCTGGGGGCGTTGGAAAATCGCGAACATTTCTTTCCCCTTCAAATTCTTTTCTTAAACCAAAATCTAGCTTCTGTGTGAAAATTTGAAGAAGGATCAAGTCAGTAAGTTTTTCTCATAAATTATAGGTGTTTGAAGCTGCCAAATTTGTTTTAATTTGTGAAATAAAGTTTCTCAGATTGTTATCATTACCTTTCGTTAAGGATGGAACATTCAGTAAATTTCTTATATATGCGTTAACAATTAGGTATTTATTATCGAATCTATCCCTCAACGTATTAATAGCTATGGGAAAGTTCAACCCGATCACTTCCAAATTTTCTATGAGTTGTAATGGCTCCCCTGTTAGAGCAGATTTCAGATACATTAATTTTTGAACATTAGATAATTTTTGATTATTTGTTATCAGTGCAGTAAATAGTTCGAAGAAGCTTGGCCAGTGTTTGATATCGCCCGAGAAATTTGGAATAGAAATTTCAGGTAACTTTATACTTGAATGAGATATTGTAGACCGATTATCAGTTGAAGAATTGGATTGTTGAGTGTCCTCAGACTGATTAACAATTTTAGTTACAAAAGAAATCAAATCAAAATATTTATCTTCCATAATTTCTCTGTCTTGATGATGTGATTCATAATCCATAACCTCTAATTCAGTTTGAAAATTGTCATATTCTTTTAAAAATTGCATTAGTTGTTCCAAACGTAATTTACATTGAACAATATCAAGAGGTTTATCTTGTTTGAACCAATTTTCCATTCTAGTCATCTTGGCTTTAACTATACCTCTGTTTTTAATCAGAGTTCTCACTTCATCATCGACACCACTCGATTTTGAATTATCTTCAGACATTGTAATTGTTATAAGCACAGTAGAAAACAAAGCTCAATAAAAATGAGACGAAATTTGCACGATGATAGTGCTACTTATCGAAAATCCAGCGATGAACTCGCTCAGTAGAAGTATTAAACAACCAGCTGTCACCCGATTCCTCTGTCTTCTGGGGGTGATTAAAATCCAACCATGAAACAGCAAACCTCTTCACTACTCCTCGGGATAGGAATTGAAATCAACCTTCACTCTCAAATCCGGCTCGAAGGACCAAAATTTATGTATCCATTCAATAAGATGAACACATAAATATTTGTGTTGCTGGTTTTTATTAGGGAACGAAGAATTGAACAATACTGTAGGTCGGTCCTGGTCACTCAACGAATATTCTTTTTAGAATTGATTATTTTAGGATAGAAAATTGAAAAGCTTCTGATGAATTGACTGATGTATTTTCGACTGTCTTTTTATATTAACGAATCACCCTAGTAACTAACATGACATGAACACGCACGCTATTTTAATGAAAATTAAACAGCAGTCATATTGGTCCTTGTTTCCCCCAACAGATTGGTAGGAAATTTCTTGCAATTAATTTTTGTTATTAGGTATATTGTTTCCGGGTAAGGGGTTTAATTGCAGGTACTGCGGGAAAACACTATCCTATAATGGTTAACTGTCATTGGAAGTATTGGAACTTCCAAAGGAAGTGTCTCGGCTAGAAGTTTAATAGGAAAGTACCATTAATGAGCTTTGTGAAAGAAATAAAATGGTGCAGTCATTATTTAAATCAATATGGATATGTTAAGTAGGAAAAAAATTATCATATGGCTCAGGGACAAACTTTTACAGTTCTATAAGTTGGTTTGATGAAGTAAGACCAACGTCGTAATGAACACCTTAAGAAAAACACTGTAGTAGCTTAGATAATGATTCCTGACAACACAGAAGCTTTTCATTAAATGGTTTAGTTAAGAGAGATAATTGAAATGAATGTGAACCAATGTAACCATACCATCCCAATTGCAGCTTCTCATTAATGTTCTATAACTATCTTTTCATACATGTTCTATCAGTAATTAGCAGTCCAGTGTTTCAATTTTGCCTTAAAATGTGCTGTCATAATATAGGTCAAAATATTCGAAATGTAGTATTATTTTTTGGTATATAGTGAGTATATAAAGAGAATATATAAAATATTCTCTCTACTGATATATCTTGAACCGAGGTGAATGAGAAATACTTAACAATCATCCTATATCATTCAAATAGGAATGATGTATTGTATTATTATTGTAGATGTATTGATATAATGAGAATAATGAAATTGAATGCGGACAAACTTTAATATGTGAGAAAAAATCATTGTTAAAAATCAAAATGAAAAATTGCTGGAAAAGGGAGCATTGAAGTCAAACGGGGCGAAATAATATGCATATGTGGGATTAATAGAACAATGTATTTCATGATGAAAGCAAAAATTAGGAATTAATTATTTTGTTCATATTGTTGCCAATTTGTCAATGCAAAGAGAGATCCCTCGTCCCTTCGGCTTTTTAAGTAGCATATTGAAATATTTGACACGAATATCTTTTCTCAGATTCAGAAAACAACTCAGCAAATCTTCCCGACAATCAATTTTATTGTTAATCTTGTCACTTGGCCTTTTTTGATATTTTTGACGTCATAATTTTCCCAACGAACTGGTGACCTGCGCCCGCTTTCCTCTATCCCTTTGGGTGAAAATACCGGGCCTAACACATATTCTATTTTATTCTATATTGTTAATGGGGCTTCGAAAACGGAAGCCAGCCTTTGGCAGGAAGACTTTTTAGCATGCGCATGCAAAACATCAAGAATAAAAATGACTGATTAGCTCTGTCTCATTCTGATACATGATTTTATGTAGGTACTGACAGTTATGGAGAGTAGAGAAAACGAGAACGATCGCCGTATATTAAAAATGTGTCTCCAAAAACCATTTATCTAACGTGCGTCGTCAATAAGTAGGCTATGGAATTTTAAACCTTGATATTCGGTGTCAGAACGTAGGTCTTTTCTTGAATTACTTCATGATGACATTAACTTATACATCGTAATTTTGTATGGAAAGGCACTTTTAAGGAAAAGTTTATTTCTCCCAAAGTGCGAAAAACATTTCTTCAATTGAGTCGGATCACAAGAATCCAAAAAATTTGAGGCGGTTAGAAAAATTTTGATGGAAATTTAAACCGACACTATTTTCATACGTAAGAGACATGAATCTTGAACGGATCGTGGTATTAGTTAGTTTTTTTTTTTTGTAAAAAGGTTCTACCTATTTCAGTAATATGAATAAAGCTCAGTTAGAATCTCAATATGTTCATTAATGCTCTATAAATATTGGATTGATTTGGTTTTTGACTAAACTTACATGAAAATAAATATTGAACAATTCATAAAAATCCAATTTAGCATGATGCTTTCTCCTCATTTATAACGTTCTACTGTTAAAGTTCCATAAAAGAAAGTAGGTCCCACATTTTGCCATTACCTATGCATACCGAACTCCAATTTTTTTTGGATGATACAAAGATAGGTAATCAATCTTTCCATTTTTCTGAGTTTTCTTGCTTGGTCGACCACTACTTTTTTTGTTTGAACGTACCTGTTTCATCAACGCATCGCAAAACCTCTTTGGCAAAACAGTACTTTCGAAAGAATGATTCTTTCAGCAACATTTGGATTTTGGTTGAACATTGAACAATATCCTCTCCTATTTTCTCCCAAATTCTGAAGTAGGGTTCAATAATAAATGCTTTTTACATGTCGCGTCCGTATAAACCATCTTTATAATTTCCTGGTAATTTTAATGCGAAAACATTCCAAAATGCTAACTTCTAACTTGACAGTTCACCTGGAAAATTTTACAGCAAAAGCTAAGAATTACGTTTAGACACGAAATATCGACGATCAAAATTTCATAGACTATTAGAAATTCGAAAATTACAATCAAGATATTCGTTAGTTTGTTGTTGTTAGTTTGACTATGGAGAGTAGAGAGAAGGAGAACGATCGACGTACTAAAAATGTGTCTCCGAAAATGGGAAACGTAGGATAGGTGTCGCTTCGATTGCAGCGGGTATCGATAAGGGGTGGGGATTCAAGCTTCAATTTGAAATGAACAGCCTTATTTTATTTTAGGTTATGTGTCATCGTGATTTTTCAAATACCTTTTTTCAAATCTATATTGAATATGAATTATATGCAATAAAATACAAGTCGAAATAAATGCAATTCAAAGGAAATCACTGATCAAAAAAATTGTACCTACTTTTTTTTATCATTGTTTATTGAAAGCAGATATGTTAGTTGGTTTACCGCAATCTACAAAATTATATAAATCCGTAGTGAGGAGTAGTACACATCAAGACAACAAAAGGTAGCAATCTCAGATTTATCACTTAGGTATTAGAGTAGATTATGCTGTCAATACTCAGCTGAGAACCGATATAAACCATATATTATGTTATGCCAACAAAATTCTTCGAGAATATTTACTATTGAACCATGTAGTTTTATTGGTTAGATATTCTTATTCAGAAGAGTCAACTTCTCACGAGGGATGACAATTTCGATTTCGTTTATAATGAATCAATAATCTTTTTTGATATCTTCATCGCAAAAGTGCTCTTGACAAACAAATTGATTCGAAGTCGATTCTTGAGGTAAGGTTTTTTTTCCAATTTTCTCTCAAAAATACTCTCGGAAATTTTATTTCTTCTCCTTTTCTTTCCGGTGCCAAAACACTCTTACACTAGCGCACGCTGCAACATTTCACCATGGTCATATGTTGTTTTCTTATCAAAAATCGAAAATAATAATATTCCTATCATCTGTCACCAGGAAAACAGTTCACTCAGCCAACTACAATTTGTTTAAATCCAAATTTCGCACTCTGGTGATGGCCAGCGCGCCTGTTGGCAAAAGCATGAACTACCCTATTGGTACATATTTTAGGGGACAAAAAATCTATGGTCTCAAAGCAGCGATCGTTCTCCTTCTCTTTACTCTCCATATCTTTGACGTTGAATGAATTCGAATGATGATTTATTTCAAATTCTTTTACACATTTTATATGAGTCGAAAGTTAATGAATATTAAATTCATCCAGAATGTATCCGTTTTTTCAACTGTCAGGTGAATCTACGAAAAGAAATCAAACCAAATAAGTGCATAAAAACTATTAACCAATAATATTATTATATAGATTGAAATTCATTCTGGGAGGATTCTGCATTTCTTAATAAACTTTTTAGGGTTTTCACTCCCAATCTCTGAAACAAAATCAATAAAAAATGAAATAAACGATTGGCTCCTGCGTAAATTCTTGCACTAATTTGTCAGGAGCAAATTAACTAGAAAAAATTGTTGCCTGACAATGAACTGAAAATAAATAACGTTGAAATTAAAATTTTTATTTGTTCTAATACGAGAGACCACATGATGGATTGGAATAACACTAAAATTTTAATGACGGAACCAGACCATTATAAACGAAATATTAAAGAGTCTACGTGTATTCCATTAGATCAAGATAATAATTTGGCAAATTGTTCGGTAGCAATAGATCATAATATTTGGATCAATTTACTTAAGAAGGAACTGTCATCCGGTCATTTCAAAATTGAATGAATCAACGTTTCTATGCAGTCTCTATTTCTATGTATTGACAATTAATGTCAAACAAAAGCCACAATTCAGAAAATTTTCGAAAATAGATTTTTTGTCTGATGAAGGAGTCTGATATATACTCCGAAACGTTACCACATAAAATTATAATTTCAACATTATTTATTTTCAGTTCATTGTCAGGCAACAATTTTTTCTAGTTAATTTGCTCCTGACAAATTAGTGCAAGAATTTACGCAGGAGCAAATCGTTTATTTCATTTTTTATTGATTTTGTTTCAGAGATTGGGAGTGAAAACCCTAAAAAGTTTATTAAGAAAATTTGAAGAAATGGCAGGAATGATTATTATTATTATAATTATATATTTGATAAGAGTTCCAAATTCATAGATTCCCTGAATAATGTCGAAAAGAACAGATTTCAGGCTTCATCACCCTACATCACCGCGAAAGCGGAAAATGAAAAATGACCAAAAACAGTTTGAAGCTGCTGTGCTGGAGAACAATTTTAACAACAACGAAAAAGCCACGGCACCAATAATAGTTTTACGAGGAGAGGCATTCAACATTCTGCAAACAATTTCGGAGAGTCAACAAACCTGTTACAAAATTTTAACATCGAAACTTCAGATGAGATATGACGATGCTCATCTACAACAATGTCACCATGTGCAAATAAAGAACTGAGTTCAAAAAACGTGAAAATCTCCAGGAGTTTGAAGCCGTTTCGGCGAGATTAGTCCTGCTTCAGATAGATAGCTTCCTGGAGCAGCTTTCAATCCAGACATTTGTGATTTGAATCGACGATAGTAAAATACAACAAGCCCTGAGACTAGCACGCCCTAGAACCACAGATGATGCCTTAGCCATGGCTTCGGAAATTGAGACAGCGAAGCAAGCGTCGCATAGAGAGCACCTTCGTGTAAGAAAAGTCCAAAAACTTGTCAGAGAAGAACATCACAAGTTAGGAAGAAGGATACTGTGAGTTGGAACTGCAACAAAAGTTGGCATTTCAAGCGAAATTGCCCAGAATTTGAAAGAGTTACAGCAGGGAAACTAAAAGGGGTCGGTGATAAGGAGCATAAATCGATTCAAGATAAAAATACCTCCGAAGTGTTAAGAAATGACCGGAATGTAAAAAAACAGGTAGAAACTGGCTCGACTAAAACCATTGTATGCCCCGAGAATTGCAGCCGTTGTTCACGTATGGAAGAGAAGATCGATTCAAGGTGGACCACCGTAATCGGAGACGGCTGGCTACCTGAAGAAATTCAAAGAGCACAAGAGGAAGATAACGACTTTAAAGTAACCCTGAGTTGAAAGAAGAGCGGTAGACGAATTTCTTGGGAAGAAGTATCCAGACTGAGCCACAATGAAAGTCGTATTTGGCCCAATGGTAAACGTTGAAGATTGATGGAGGTCTTCTGAAACATTTTTGGAAAAGTGAAAATGGATCTGAGCTGAAGCTTTAGTTGATTGTGCCAAAAGCACCCAAAATACAAGAGATACTACCAGTGTCAGGCAAAGTAAGGTTTGCCGGGTACACGATTGGGTGAATTTTATTCGTCGAGATATATCTCTTCTGACTGGTGACGAGATTCAGGTTCTCGTCACCTCGTCTGACTTTTTTGAATTACATTTACCTCACTTAGACTTGAATGTTGCCTTTCTACCGCATCCATAACAGGACACTGTTCTGGATTACTGACATTGGTAATAATTACGACCAGATGAGCCACAATTCCAACATCGAGAACCAGGTTTTGAGGAAACATTATTACATTGACTACGAGAACTATTTAGACCCATATGCTATAGAATAGGAAGAACTCGAGTCACGAATAAGTCTACTGAGATTGAGTTCTGGGAGGCCAGCTGATCACTAGTTATCAATCCCGCTGGAAGTTCCAACGCTTGAAGAAAGATAGCGCACGTGGTTTCAGCATGAAGGACGCCCGGCGCATTATTCCATCGCTTGGCCTGCGAGGTCGATTTACGATCTCCTGATTTGTTTTTGTGGGGCACACTTAGGCCTGCCGCAGACATGCAATTTTTAGTTTTGCAACTGCTAAGTTGCAGAAGTGAGTACAATGCATTTATATGGGGCCGCGCAGACATGCAACTGAAAAGTTTTGCGATCGAATAGTTTCAGCCTCGACACAAACTAAGCGATTGCGTATGTGTGCGCCCTCGAACCGCTTGCAATCAAACTCTTGCGCAACTATCGCGAAACTGAAAAGTTGCATGTCTGTGGCAGGCCCTAAAGAGCGCCTATACTAGACACCTCCAACCACTCCAGAAGATACGAAATGCTGGAATATCGTTGCAGAAACTTAGTTGGAATGTCATTTTATTGAAAGAATTGATAAATATTTAACAGTAACAGTTGCTCAAATAATATGAAATCAATGATGAATATTAAAATCATTTAAAATTTTTTCCCAACCTTTCGAACAAAACTAAGTTCAATATTTCGAAATCCTATGAATAAAACTTACTACTTTTTCAATGAAGAATAATTATCTGAACTAAAAAATATACTTCTTTATGCGCAAAAAATAAAATGACTTATTGAATGAATATTAAAAAAATTGAAGATGTTTATTTTCTCATTGCCTTGATACATAAAAATTTTTGTTTGAAAAGTTTTTTCCTTAAAGACGTAGTTTTTGGGATGATTCACTTCTAAAGTTAAATTTGTATTTTTTTTTAAGTGAAAACATTACATTGTAGTAGCACGTAAAGATAATTCTCCTAATTTGAACTGTCAGATTGGTTTTGAACTCCCCGTTTCCCATATAATATGACTCACTATCTTACTATTTAAGTCTTGAAATTTTCCAAGACCTGCTTCAAAATATAAATGAAAAAAGAGATAAGAAAAACGTTATCGACATCTGAGTTTTCTTTCTTGAGTTTCATGTGTTTTCGTATGTTCCCCTTTTTGTTGAACATGTGATTGTTGATAAGTTTTATTGTGATTTCAATTGTTAAACTCAGATGTCGTTATTACTATATTTTCCTTGATGATTTTATTCATTTTTAACTTGCCGAAATGCATAGTGCATAGATTAAATAATATAGTGGAGTAGACTATTTATTTGTTCATACTTGTTATGATTTATACGAAGGCGTAGAAGGGCCACATAATATTTTAAAAATATTTTTCCTTAAATTCCGACTTTGAAGTCGGAATTTAGTTAAATTCCGAGTTCAAAGTCGGAATTTAACAAAATTCCGAGTTCGAAGTCGGAATTTAACTAAATTCCGAGTTCAAAGTCGGAATTTTATTCAGTTCCGAACTTCTACGGGGTGTTCTACGACGACGTAGATTTGTTCCTGAATTACAGTTTGCTTTTCTACAAATATTCAAATTCATATAATACAAGGTGTTCCCACATTTATGATGAATAAATAATTATGTATACAGGGTGTACATTATTATTTGAGTTTTCTTCTATGAGAGGTCATAACAATGACATGACATGAATATTTTTTTAGACATAACTGTTTTTTAGGTATAGTTCGGATATTTTATGAAAAAATTTCCTTCCCATATGTACTCGTGAGGCTATCTCAATGGACACGAAATCAGTACACCCCGAGGTACACCCGGCGTGCTTTGATGTTTCTTACATTAAGAGGTCATTACAACGGTGAGAAAACCTCAAATAGGCAGCTCTATGACGTATTGGTTCATTTCCAAATATACTGAGATATTCATGAGAGGATTCAGATTTCACAAAATAAACACGTTGTTCTTTAATAAATATTGAACTTCATGTATTTTATTGGAGATAATTGTCATTAGGTCCATGTTTTTGAATAATTATGAAATTATAGTCGTAGACAGGTAGAGGTAAGGTTGGGCACAACCTCCCCCACCCCCTCTGTATATATGGAGAAATAATCTATGTCGTCGTAGAACAACACCCTGTGCATCTAGCCTGTATCGGTTTCGAAGTAGATAAAATTCCGACTTCAAAGTCGGAATTTTACTAAATTCCGACTTTGAACTCGGAATTTTGTTAAATTCCGACTTTGAACTCGGAATTTTGTTAAATTCCGACTTTGAACTCGGAATTTTGTTAAATTCCGACTTTGAACTCGGAATTTAACTAAATTCCGACTTTGAAGTCGGAATTTAAGGAAAAATATTTTTAAAATATTATGTGGCCCTTCTACGCCTTCGTAGATTTTCATTGAAAAAAATTATTTTTTTGATTAATTTTTCTCCAATTATTTGATTTTCGAATATACTGATTGTTTTATTTTTTCTCTTTTCAGATTGGAATCATAAAGGGGAGAGCAGATAAGGAATCAGCATACGGACAAAACCTTTCTATAATTATACAATTCTATATATCAAACTTCATGCCCATTCAAATGATAATTTCACAATTATTCTTCAAGATTCAATGAAAATAATGAATTACAAAAGAGAATATATCTTTGAAACAACAATTTGAGGGAACAAAAGAGCAGATAATAAAGAAAATATGGCAGATTACGAGAGAACCCGACTTGTTGTCTTGGGAGGCAAAGGTGTGGGAAAAAGTTGCATTGTGAAGAGATTTTTAGAAAAAACATACACCGATAAATATCGTAGCACAATAGAAGACCTGTATAGCAAGGAATTCGATTTAGGTCATATGACCTTGAAGGTGGGTATCTTTCTTCCTCATTAAAAAAGGTTCATACAGGTGGGATCTCAACAACTTGCCATTGGCATATCTCTGAAGTTATAAAAGGAATGAAAAAGCATTTTATAAATATTTAGTTAGTACAGGGGGAACAATGATGTCCTGTACCGACCAACCCGCTGCGTTCACCCCCATATAAAAATTCCAATGGCAAGCTTCTACTTGTGATAAACATTTCATACAAATCTCCACCTTTATTTCCGAATGACATGGTAATAAAAATAGTTGAAATAATTTTCTGAGAAATTGAGCCTTGAAAAAGGAGTGAACTACTCCGAAATGTCGGCAAACCGGAAGTCCCTTTAATTGTGGGCTCTATTTTTCTGTGCTAGTCAAAAGTTGAAACCATAGAAATATTGAGAAAAAAGGTTTTGGACCATTTTCTAGTTTTTATATTGATTCAAACCATATGATGTTATATATTTTTGAAATCAGTAAAAATTAAGCTTTTAAAAAATTGCACGGAAATCTAGTGTTCCTATTTAAAAAAACATAACTTTGAGTCATAGCTTCGTAATTAAAAATCCTTCTGGAAAGGCAAGCACGCCACTGAATGCTACTTAAAAAAGTGCCTGTATAATGTTTTAATTTCAGAGCTCTATCATCAGTATTAGCGGAGATATAAATTTATTTTGAAATCGCCATTTTTCCAATTTTCACTCGAAAACAAAAGAAGGAGTCCAAAAATGACTACTACTCTTGTTAGTTTCTCAGAAAAAGAGAACGAGAATGGGGTATCAGATTTTGTCTATCTCCATTGGTTTGAAAGCTGTAGTGCTAAAACATCGAAATTTGCCCACCCTGTACACCTGGCAGTTCACCTGGAAAATGGACAAAGAATGTATTTCAATTCTACAAATATGGCTCAACGAGCTGAAACACCTCCAGCGACAACATTGACCAGTTTTTTTTCCATGTGCCAAAGTGATCCATTTGCATGAACTTTACTTTACTCTGATATCCCACGCTATTATAACGTGCGTTCAAAAAAATTCGTCGTCAAGTAGGCTATGAAATTTTGAAGGCTGGTGTTCGGTGGCTGAACGTATGTCTTTCCTTGAATTACTTCATCTTCCCAAAATGTAAACAATGATTACATTAACCTATATATCGTAAATTTTCTACGGAAAGGCACTTTTCAGAAAAGGTTACCTGTAAATTTCACCCAACGTTTGAAAAGCATTCCTTTCATTGAGTAAGATGACAAGAATCCAAACAATCTGAGGCGGTTAGAAAAGTTCTTCGTAAAAATTTTAACCGTCCACTATTTTCATACGTAAGAGACATGAATCTTGAATTGATCGTGGTAGTATGTTTTTTTGTAAGAAGGTTCTAGTTACTTCAGTCATATGAATAGATCACAGTAAGATTCTCAATAATATGTTTATTAATTCTCTATAAATATTGAATTGATTCAGTCATTACTGAAAATCCATGACTAAACTAAAAGAACTGAATTACATGAAAATAGCTATTGGACAATTTATTAAAATTCAATTCAGCTATAAAAAGGCATGATGCTTTCTCCTTCATAACGTTCTGCTATTGAAGTTCCGTAAAAGAAAGTAGGTCCACATTTTGCCTTTGACTGATGCATACTGTCATATGCATCAGTTCAGTATGATACTGAACTCCAATTTTTCTCGGATGCTACAAGGTTAGGTAATCACAACCTTTTCAGTTTTCTGATAACATGTCAATCTTTATGGAAACAAATGGATATCTTTTTTTCAAAATCGGGTGGCATATGCCAACGGATACTCCATCCACTTGAGGTGAAGAGAGGTTTGTCGAGCTTCTGTCACAATGTTTTCATTATTACTGAACTCTAGAGTTTTCTTTTTTGGTATACCACTTCTTTTTTTGTTTGAACATACCTGTTTCGTCAACACATCGCAAAACAGTACAATGAAAAAATTCATTCTTAATTATCAACAGCAACATAGGCTTCAATGAAGTCGCCGGAACAGAATATTTCCATTTTCCTTCAATTTTCTTTCCAATTTTGAAGTTGAATTCAATAGTAAAATTCTTTCACACGTCCGTAAAAACCATCTTTATAATTTGCAGATAATTTTAATTCAACAACAACCCAAAATGCTGAAATGACAGTTCACCTGGAAAATAGTAAAGCACGAGCTAAGAATTACGTTTAGACACGAAATATCGACGTTCAAAATTCCATAGCCTACTTGACGACGAATTTTTTTGAACGCAAGTTACTTGAAATGCTTCTTCAAAGAAATTTAAACGTCGAAGACAAGGTAATGTAGTGCCCAACTATCCAGATGTGCGTTCAACTGATGCTCTTTGTCGCATTTACACAGTTCATCCGAAAAATGACGAATGTTTCTATTTGCGATTATTGCTTGTGAAGGTTCGTGAGCCGATATCTTTCGAGTCTCGAACTGTCGAAGGTGTTGAGTATCCAACATTTCGTGCTGCATGTCAAGAGCTCAATCTGCTCGAAAGCAATACTCACTGGGATATAACAATCGCTGAAGCAATTGTTTCTGCATCTGCAAGCCAGATTTGCACATTATTTGCCATCATTATGTCGGCATGCTTTCCATCGAATCCATTTAAACTGTGGAATAAGTACAAAGAGGACATGTCAGAAGCCATATTACATCGTATTCGTGTCACATCAGGCAATCCTAATCTAAGGGTAAATGCGGAGATCCATAACCAGGACGATGTAGATGTATATGTTAGGAATGTCATCGCCTCATACAGTTTAGAACCCAACATGCAATATTGCAAAGCACTCAGCTGTGGCAAAGGTTCTGACTGCAAGTAAATTAATTATCTGTGATGAATACACAATGGCCCACAAACGAGAATTGGAAGCACTCGATCGGACCATGAAAGACTTGCGCAATGATTCATGATGTTTTGGGGGCGCATTGATTCTATTGTCTGGTGACTTCCGACAAACATTACCGTACATGCCAAAATCAACGGCTGCCGATTAAATAAATGCTCGCCTAAAATCATCAACTTTGTGGCGCTATGTGTACAAACTACAATTGACTACAAACATGCTAGTTGCATTGTTGAGTGATCCATCTGCCGGAATTTTCTCTGAACAATTGCTGGATATAGATAATAGCCGTGTTCCGGTCGATCAATCAACAGGTTTGATTTCATTTCCTCCAATTTTTTTCATTTTTGTATCAACCAAGGATGAGCTCATAAGTAAAGTATCAAATATAATTGCCAAACACAAAAACCTGAATTGGTTGAGTGAACGAGCCATTCTTGCTTCAAAGAACAAAGATGTTGATCAGTTTAATTTGATTATCCAAAGTGAAATTATTGGTCCACTGCTATGCTATAAATCTATACCTAGATGGTGCAACAAACGAAAATGAAACTACAAATCATCCCACTGAGTTTTTGAACTCATTGGATTTACCAGGTTTGCCACCACACAATTTACAACTGGTTTGCCACCATACAATTTACAACAAAGTTGGATCAGTTGTCATTATGTTGAGAGAAATCTTAACCAGCCAAAATTATGCAACGCAACACGTTTGGTGGTTAAGCATGCACCCTAAGTAACGTGATTCGTTGCACAATACTCAGAGGAAAGTATAGAGGTGAGGAAGGTCTTATTCCCAGAATTCCGATGATCCCAAGAGATATGCCATTTGAGTTGAAGAGAATTCAATTTCCCATTCGTCTTGCGTTTCTATGACAATTAACAAATCGCAAGGCCAGTCCTTGGGTGTGTGTGGCGTAAATCTAGAAAATTATTGTTTTTCTCATAGCCAGGTGTATGTTGCGTGTTCGCTAGTCGGCAAACCTTCTTCCCTATTTATTCTAGCATGCGGGAAAAAAAAACTAAAAATGTCTTTCATCGCAAGGTACTTCATTGAAGGAATTGAAGAATATTTAAAACAAAAAATTGTAGTATGTACAACAACCTACCACTTAAATAAAGAGAATTCTTTTAATGCAAATAACAATGTACATACCTATTAGAATGTTATTAAACGTTTTGTATATTTTGTAATTTGATTTTACCTAATATATCTCCTGTTAAAAAAATATCAATGGTTAGTAGAACTTTATGTATCTCTAATGCAAAACAAAGTTCACCGGGTCAGCTAGTTTATTATAAATCCTGAAACATTTTACCTATTCCGCCAGAATGTTGAAATAATTGATAATTGAAAATATAGTACCAAGCTGCTTTGAAAGTTACAAAAGCTATTCACCACTTGTATTTCTCATATTATAAAAATGCATATCCAATAACTCGGGATTTACTTTGCCAGTTCAAAAAAATGGGCTGCTGTTATTAGAGCATTAATTGCATTCATAATTGAACCCATGGTATTGAAATGAGGAATACCGATGAATATAGACCTAAATGTGAATGTTCGACATGTTGATACCTGTTAAGGCGGAAACAGATAGCTATCACATCACGTGAGCTCACTTGTTATCATGGAAAGTCAAGAAAGTGTGGTTCAAAGCAAGGAGATATAGGACACAGAAAAGGAGGCGCAAGTGGAGATCGGAAATACTCGGCTGCTTCCAATGACGTCACACTAGCGCGCATTGGCGTAGATAGTATAGAAATTTCACAATGTAAATAGACGAAATGGGAGGTTACAGGTTAGATGTACATTTTCAAGCAGAATGATGTGATCCGTAGAGAAAACGTTGGTTTTTACCATATTGCATCAGAAACTTCTACATCTGGATTTATTAAATCGAATTTATCACAATATTATCTGATACAGTTTACGAGAACAGTTAGTGCAGACATTTAAAATTTGAAGTACACCAACAGCAATATACCTAGTACCTAGTTCGGAAGTTCAGTACTGAAGGCATATGAGTTAAATGAAAAGAAGAAAAAATGTCGCTATATGATTATCTGACCTATACAGGGTCTTTCACGAGGAACCTCACCCATATTTAAACGGGAAACTACTAAACGTATTTTCATGAAATTCAGCACTTATGAGTATTTCACGATGCTGGTGAAATCTAAAATATTTTCAAGGCATGAGCACCTCCGGTTTTTCCGGAAATGACGTCAACTTCCGTTTTTCAAATTGAAACACCATTTTTTTATTGCAGAAATAGATTTCTTAGAAAATTAGAATTAGAAAAGTTATTTTGATGTTACATTTTTCAGTTTTGGTTGGAAAATTCTCTCTGAGCGGGAAAATTCGAAAAAAAAATCGATTACCAATTCATAATTATCAAAATCAAAACCCATCTATGATAATTGGCCAAGACAATATAAAGTTGATCATTCCTGAAAAAGTTAGTTATGGACTTGAAAACACACCAATAGCTTCGAAATATAAGTTGGGATGGTCTGTACATGGTCCTGTTGCGAGAAAGATGTCACAAGAATATAATTTAAATATTTTACATATAGCAGACGATACCGAAACTGAAATTTCAAAACTAATGCGAGACTTTTCATCTATAGAAGCATTTGGTACTACAACAATAGAGCCAAAGAAACAAGACTCTGAAGATAACAAAAAGGCATTAGACGTAATGAACAATACTATCAAGAAAATTGGAAATAGATATGAGATTGGATTATTGTGGAAGACACCTGAAGTAACATCCCCTGAGAGTAAACGAAGAGCATTTCAAAGACTAATATATATGGAGAAAAAATGTTTCAAAGATCACTGTTTGTCTACTGAATATTGTAGGAAAATCGACGATATTAAAAAGGGTTATCTACGAAAATTATCGCCAGAGAAAGCTAAAGTAGAAGGACCTAAAAGTTGGTATTTACCTCATTTTTCAGTAGAAAATCCTATGATGAAAAAGGTCAGAATTGTGTTTGATGCTGCATCTAAATCGTATGGATTGAGTCTGAACGACGTACTTTTAGCAGGCCCTGACCAACTACAATCCCTAGTGAAGATTTTGTGGACCTTTCGACAAAGAAGGATTGCTTTTTGTGGTGATGTCCGTGAGTTGTTCCACAGAATAATGGTTCGAGATCAAGATAGAAGTTCTCAGAGAATATTATGGAGAAATTTAGAAACAAGTAAAAATCCTGAAGTGTTTGAACTCAATGTTATGACTTTCGGAGCGAAATGCTCACCAGCTTGTGCTCAATTTGTAAAAAATTACAATGCACAGAGATACGCTGAACAAGAGGTCCAAGATACAATAATACAAAAATTTTATGTAGATGACTTTGTTGAGTCGAAAGATACAGAGACAGAAGCTATAGAAATAATTGAAAAAGTAGAAGGAACAATGAGCTTAGCTGGTTTTGAGGTTGTCAATTGGTTATCAAATTCTAAATTGGTTCAGAACATTTCTAATGATGCGGATGAAGATAAGAATATTTCTAAAGAAGTAACAATTCAAAGAGTTTTAGGAATTTGATGGAATACACAAACCGATGAACTGTCCTTCAAAATCGAAATGGAGAAATTTCATGGGATTAAACCAACTAAAAGAAATATTTTGAAATCAGTAATGTCTATATTTGACCCTCTTGGTATTATCCCAGGAAACCACCTTTCGTTTATTAAACATATATAAGTCAACTTATTCCGACGTATAAATACGGTTTCATTAGACCAAAATAAGAAGGACAAATGTCCGCGTGGTAGACGTATAAAATCAATCCTGGATATACGTCTCCTATTCGTATTTTATATACGTCTGATACTCGTATTTCATATACGTCTTTTAGACTACTTAAGTAATTCGGAAATTACGTCGAAAACCAGTCGTCTATAAACGTTCACAACTCATATATTATAGACTATATTTCAACGACTTCAATGTACCAAAAATAGACCTTTAATAATCGTATTTTGTACTACAATTAAGTATCAGTAATAGACGCCTCTGAACAACGTTAGACCTACTGTTCATGTATACGATATCCGACGATACGATGATCCGAAATTGCATTAATATGTTTTGACCGATTATTTCGAATATAATAAATTAAAAGAACAATAAATGCACTTTCGGATCATCGTTTATATTGTCGAATATCGTATGAATGAACATTAGGCTTATTTGTTGTTAGATATTACTGTTCTGAATATAGTCAATCTTCAACATATATTATAACAATCTTACCCTCTTCCATACTTATCCTTTTCATAGTTTCGAATAAGACATAACGTAGTGTCAATCGGATTTTAGGAAAACTGAATTTTAAACTCTTTAGGTCTCAAACCAATTTATTCAGAAAATAATAAAATAGTAGTTTTCAAAATTTAGGTATATACATTGAGCACACCTCTTTAAATAAATATAATGGTCTATTCCTATATTTTCAGATTGCTTCAATCAGATGTACCCACATCAGCACTACGGCCTCTGTAAAATGTTATTTCAGTTAGATTAGGAGAAAAAACATGTCGAACAAAACATACCAAATATCTTTTTCATCATATTAGTAGACTTGAAAGTGGAGAGCTTCCTTCAAAATCGGTTATGTCATTTTGTTTTTTAGCAGATGTTTAAACATGTCCATCACTCTGTTGAATCAGAATCCATTTCAATCACTCATGACAAAGTACAATTAATTTCCTCCAGACAAAACAAACACACACAGCTTACGAAACTACAGGGGGGTGAAACTCCCTCAGTAATGACGTGAACCGAATGAGCTGCTGCCATCTCTGAAAGGTCAGCGAATTAATATGAAAAAATGTTAGTTTCCTACGTTGATAATTCTGCTCATAAACTAGAGTGATTTTGTAGCATAGACTAAGTTAATCTTTGATTCTGCGCTTGTGTGTGAAATTGATATGTCAAATGATCAACATTCGATTTCAAGTTTGTTTGTTCATTTTATTACAAGTTTTCGTTGGGAAGAAATATTGTTGTGTACCTAAATTCAAGAGCAACGAGTAAAAGTGAAAGAAGAGAGAAAAAGTTGCCTGTTCTTATGGTTCCTTATAGAGTTATGGTTGGCATAATTCTTCAGAAGCCGGACTATTAGGAATTCGAAGAATAAATCTTTTCTGATTACGTAGGATGTAGTACCAAAGAAGAGGTATGATTTTCTCATGAAGCGCTTGAAATCTTGTCCAAATTTGAGGTATTTCAGCTCATAAAAGATGGATAAGTTCCATTAAACTGATTTTTGTTTGTTTGTCAATCATATAGTCTATTGTTTTTCAATTATCATATGTGAACATTTCATCTAATAAATTGTATGTATGAACTCAGAGTATTATTTGTTACATAGTTGTCTCCAAATAAAATAAAATAAAATTACCTTATCAAAGCGTAAAGAGCGCTCTCGACAAATTAATCGAGATTAGTTTGCTGACGTTTAAGAGATGGCGCTTTTCTTCGTAACAAAATTTTATCTGAGAGTTTCCCATCTATAGTGTTTATCTATGCGAAACTATTTCAAGATGGGCGACAAGGAGAACGAACTACGAACAGCGCATGCCGCATAGCATAGCATAGAAACACGGCCGTGACTGCCACATGCGTGTATTGTAACGATAACTAATTGCCTATTGGCCGGTCGGGCCTGCGTAGATCCTCAATCCTCTGCCTAAGTAAACATGGCATGGTTGCCAGGCTATTAAAAATGTAATAGATCTTGAACATTCTCATAAATCTGCTAGGCTTGTTTGAATTAGAACTAGTGGACTACAATTATATCAAGTGAATAGTAATTGAAGAGGGCTCATTCAGTTTTCCAGATCACAAGTATAGACAGCAGAATCTTTGATGGTTGAAGCAATCAGTGTATGGACAGGACATTATTTCATTTCATGTAACAACGCTGTGAATTGTCGAATTGGGGGACTTTTAATCAAAGATATTATATATGTGTAATATCTTTGCTTTTAATTGGTTGACGACCATCAATCCGAATGAATTAAACTCCATTTGGCGAGGAAACTATAGAAAAATATGCAAATATGCATTTTTTTCGTTCAATGTATATATTTTTTTTTCATTTATTGCACCTATGGTTGTACCCTCTATTCAAGAATGTCTAGTATGAATGTTATACATATAAATTATTCCTGCCACGGCTCAACCATTTATATACAGCTATAATTTAAATGGTGATTTTTATGGAAAAAGATTAAGTTCGATGTGATCTGATTAATTATCTACCTGGTGAAATAAGTTCAAACAATTGAAGCACTTATATAAGCTGAATCGCTTTTTCAACTTCCACCAGTCTACCAGTGTAGACCTCAATGATGAGTTTTAAAAAAATTCGCTAATAGACAGATTGAAAACCTACCATATATCCGTTTAATATACCTAAGTTCATGGAGTGGGAAGGTAGGTACGACTTATAGTCGTATAATTTGTAGAACTTTATAGACCTAGTTTATAAATTATGAAAAATTATAAAAGCTGGGAAATAAGCGATATATATTTTAGGATGCATATTGTTCCAATCGTAAAAACACAACTGGGAGACAAAATAGATCTCATTATGTATATATGACTTCCACTTATAGACATTTCAAAAACCTATCACATATTCGTTTAATATAGGTGTAGGAAGTACGTCGAAAAGTACAATATATTCGACGTATAATTCGGAGATCTTGTAGACTTCGTTAATAACTGATGAATATGACGAAGAGTTTAAAAAAAAAATATATATATATATATATATATATAAACAAAAAATAATCTTCAGTTCTTGTGAAAACTATTGATAAGCAAAAAACATATAGTGTGGTATATATAGCTAACGCTAAAAGACGTTTTATAAACCTACTACAGAAAAAATGGTATAATATAGACGTAAAATACTTGTACTGTGATAGACCAAAACGAAAAATATACCATCAGGATGAATATTAGACGTATACTAAACCAAGGTGTGTTTCCTGGGATCTCTTACATCGTAGTAAAAGGGAAGATTTTGATGCAGCACATTTGGCAAGCCGGAGTTAGCTGGGACGAAGAAATTGCCCATAGTTTTGGAGAAAGATGGAAAAAATTTTTGGTTCAAATCAGTAAAGTTTCTATAACTAAGATGTTATAGCCTATTGATACCTCAGGCAGAGGTGATTGAACTGCACACTTTCACTGATAGCAGCAAAGAAGCCTTTGCAGTTGTAACTTATCTGAGAATTAAGTCTGAAGAAAAAATTGAGATTTCGTTAGTTAGTTCTAAAACAAGAGTAGCTCCATTAAAACCCACATCAATACCAAGGCTAGAACTTCAGGGTGCAGTTTTAGGTTGCAGATTATCAACAACCATTTCAAAATCTTTGAAGATTCCTATACATAGAACGTACTTCTGGACTGATTCAACTTGTGTTTTGGGATGGATAAGAAGTGATGGAAAAAAGTTTAAACAATTTGTAGCTCAACGTATAGGGGAGATAAGGGAAAAAAGTTGTTCCAAAGATTGGAATTGGATCCCATCAGAACAAAATCCAGCTGACTTAGCTACAAGAGAAAACTCAACACAAAATTTAGACCTCTGGCTACAGGGACCTAGTTTTTTGAAATCATCTGAAGACACTTGGGAGGTTCATGGAGTAAAAATTGATATTGAAATCGAAAATTCATCAGTTATGAATGAAGAATGCTTACCTTCCAGATGCATGGTAATCAAACAACCTATTGAAACGACAGTTCTTCCAGATGTTCAAAGATTTTCGAAATTTAATCGTTTAATAAAGAGTACAGCAACAGTTCTCAGGGCAGTGGAAATTTTTAGATATTCGATCTCAAAAATTAATTCGGCAAAGGAGAAAAATATTACGAATGAAGATATGAAAAAAGCTTTGGAATTTTTCATCAAGAAATCACAGTTCGATTGTTTTGGGAAAGAAATTGAGGACTTGAAAAGAGGGAAGAAAATTGATAAGAAAAGTGTACTAAATTCGCACTCCGTACAAGTAAAACATGATTTGTGACTCCTGCAGGGGCTGACCAATTTATCACCAGAGTTGAATGAAAATACCAAGGAACCGATTATTTCATCTGCAAAACACAGATTCACTCGCTTATTGATAGAACATTATCATGAAAAATATAACCATCAAGGAATCGAAACCATCTTGAATGAACTGCGACAGAAATACTGGATTTTAAATGCAAGATCAGCATTGAAATCAGTTCTGAAGACGTGTGATAAATGCAAACGAGAAAGATCTAAACCTGCGCCACCGTTGATGGGACAAATTCCAGACGTTAGATTAACAAAATGGAACAGAGCTTTCGTGAATACTGGAATGGACTATTTCGGTCCAATCATGGTCAAGATTGGAAGACGAACTGAAAAACGTTGGGGTGTGTTATTTACATGTCTTGCCGTGCGAGCCATTCATCTGGAGTTAGCACACACCATGACAAGTAGTTCTACTATACAAGCTATCATGAGGTTCACGGCGAGAAGAGGAACTCCGGAAATGGTAATCTGCGATAATGGAACTAACCTGAAAGGTGCTTCTCGAAAATTGAAAAAAGAACTGGAGAAATTGAATATGAATGATATAGAAGAAATATCATTATCGAAAGGTATCACGTTCAAGTTCAATCCACCTGCTGCGCCTCACATGGGTGGCGTCTGGGAAAGATTAGTTGGATCAGTGAAAAGAGTTATAGGCAAAATTTTATATCAGCAAAATTTAAGAGAAGAAACTCTGCTCACATTCCTCGCAGAAGCTGAATATATTGTGAACTCAAGACCCTTGACGAGAGTATCTTCAGATCCAGACGATTTGGAATCAATTACACCAAATCATTTTCTTTTTGGATCTTCTGATGGTTTAGGACCCCCACTACCACAGATGATGGATGGAAGAATAATTCGAAAGGAATGGGAAAAATCACGAGCCCTGACAGAGTCATTTTGGAATCGTTGGGTTGAAAAATACCTGCCAACTCTTACGAAAAGAAGCAAATGGACAAACGATCAAAAACCAATTGAAATCGGAGATATAGTATTGATAGTAGATGATTCAATGCCTCGATTCAATTGGAAATTAGGAAAAGTTATCAGAACACATCATGGCATCGACAACAGGATAAGAGTTGTAGATTTGAAGACGGCCACCCAAGAATATCGTCGACCAGTACATAAAATTTGTCGTTTGGAAATTCAATGATAATTTTATGCTGGGCTGGAGAAATGTTGTGGCCGGAACTAGGAAATAGTAGCATATGAAAACAATATATAGTTGTCAATTAATAACTTATACTGAACTCATCATTTTATTATTTCAAATATTATGACAAATTAATAAATTATTAATTGACAACTATATATTGTTTTCATATGCTACTATTTCCTAGTTTCGACCATAACATTTCTCCAGCCCAGCATAAAATTGTCATTGAATTTCCAAACGACAAATTTTATGTACAGGTCGACGATATTTCTGGGTGGCCGTCTTCACATCTACAACTCTTATCCTGTTGTCGATGCCAAGGTATCAATAGGCTATAACATCTTGGTATCCGAACTTCTGAAACTTTACTGATTTGAACCAATAATTTTTTCCATCTTTCTCCAAAACTATGGGTAATTTCTTCGTCCCAGCTAACTCCGGCTTGCCAAATGTGCTGCATCAAAATCTTCCCTCTTACTACAATGTCAAAAATAATACCAAGAGGGTCAAATATAGACATAACTGATTTCAAAATATTTCTTTGAGTTGGTTTAATCCCATGAAATTTCTCTATTTCGACTTTGAAGGACAGTTCATCGGTTTGTGTATTCCACCAAATTCCTAAAGCTCTTTGAATTGTTACTTCTTCAGAAATATTCTTATCTTCATCCTCATCATTAGAAATGTTCTGAACCAATTTAGAATTTGATAACCAATTGACAACCTCAAAACCAGCCAAGCTCATTGTTCCTTTTACTTTCTCAATTATTCCTATCTCTTCTGTCTCTGTATCTTTCGACTCAACAAAGTCATCTACATAAAATTTTTGTATTATTGTATCTTGGACCTCTTGTTCAGCGTATCTCTGTGCATTGTAATTTTTTACAAATTGAGCACAAGCTGGTGAGCATTTCGCTCCGAAAGTCATAACATTGAGTTCAAACACTTCAGGATTTTTACTTGTTTCTAAATTTCTCCATAATATTCTCTGAGAACTTCTATCTTGCTCTCGAACCATTATTCTGTGGAACATCTCACGGACATCACCACAAAAGGCAATCCTTCTTTGTCGAAAGGTCCACGAAATCTTCACTAGGGATTGTAGTTGGTCAGGGCCTGCTAAAAGTACGTCGTTCAGACTCAATCCATACGATTTAGATGCAGCATCAAACAGAATTCTGACCTTTTTCTTCATAGGATTTACTACTGAAAAATGAGGTAAATACCGAGTTCTAGGTCCTTCTACTTTAGCTTCCTCTGGCGATAATTTTCGTAGATAACCCTTTTTAATATGGTCGTCGATTTTCCTACAATATTCAGTAGCCAAACAATGATCTTTCAAACATGTTTTCTCCATATATATTAGTCTTTGAAATGCTCTTCGTTTACTTTCAGGTAATGTTACTTCAGGTGTCTTCCACAATAATCCAATCTCATATCTATTTCCAATTTTCTTGATAGTATTGTTCATTATGTCTAATGCCTTTTTGTTATCTTCAGAGTCTTGTTTCTTTGGCTCTATTGTTGTAGTACCAAATGCTTCTATAGATGAAAAGTCTCGCATTAGTTTTGAAATTTCAGTTTCGGTATCGTCTGCTATATGTAAAATATTTAAATTATATTCTTGTGACATCTTTCTCGCAACAGGACCATGTACAGACCATCCCAACTTACATTTCGAAGCTATTGGTGTGTTTTCAAGTCCATAACTCACTTTTTCAGGAATGATCAACTTTATATTGTCTTGGCCAATTATCATAGATGGTTTTTTATTTTGATAATTATGAATTGGTAATCCATTTAAATGAGGATATTCTTCTAATTTCAGGGATTGCGATGGAAGTGAGAGATCTTTAATCGTTCGCACTCCATAAACCGGGAATTTATTTTCTCCTGAATCAATCTTGGAAATATTGAAGTCGAGCTTTATAGAATCTTCTTCTGTTATGACATCATCATTAGTCCACTGCAAATGAAGTGTTTCAGACTCTCCACTTAAGGCAGCCTTTTCAGCTATTTCCGAATATAACAGTGTAACTGTAGATCCCTCATCACAAAGTGCAAAAATATTCAATTTTCTTATTGGTCCATAGATCGTAATGGGTACTATACGAAGTAATATAGTTGGAGAGCTTCGAATTCTACAATTTCGAGGCCTGATTTGAGACTCTTCGTGATTTTCTTCCTGATTTTCCTCTTTTTGAGAATTGTTTGTTGTTCCATGAAGAAGCGAATGATGAAATAGCTTACATCCATTAATACCACATTGTTTTTTATTTCTACATTTAAACTTCTGATGATTCTTTCTCAAACAGCAGAAGCACAACTTTTTCGACGTCACAGTTTTCCATCTTATTTCCAGAGAGTCCTGTTCCATTTTAGAACAGTTGCCATCGTGTCTCTCGTTTCCACAATAATAACATGATGATTTTCCTGGAACTGATATGTTGAAAAGACGTTCTGGTTTTCTCTCCTGATTATTATAGTATTTCGGTTGTCTTTCCCACTTATTTTCTGGAAACACAGACGTGCTGATCTGGCTAGCTGCATAGGAATAATTTGCCAACCATTTCGAAAAATCTTCTAGGTCAACCTCATAATTATCTTTCCTTTTTTCTACTAAATATTCTCCCCACTTCAACTTGAGATAGTCTGGTAATTTCTCTAACAAATCACGTTGCAGATGAGGATTTTTTAAATGTCCAGTTGATTCCAAGCATTTCATAATAGCAACGACATTAGATATTTCAGTAGACAGGTTGATCAATTTTCCCAAATGAATTTCCTTGATTGGTAATATTGTCTTTATTTTATTCAGTATCATTTCAATGATTTGGTCAGGGCGTCCAAATCTAGTTTCTGAAGTATGCATTATCTTTTCCACATCATTTGTCAGCATAAGACCAGATACAGCATGCTTAGCAGCTCCCTTGAGACAGTTTCTTAATTTGAGCACTATTTCCACATCTGTATATTTGCACAATGATATAACATTTCGAAAATGTCTAATGAAAATGGGCCAGTCTTGAGGATTTCCATCAAAGTATGGAAAATCTCTGTCAGAGATATTTTTATGTGTAAGAACATCACCACAACAATTTTCTTTACGTTGGTTATTAGACATTCCAACCGATTGTAATACATCTGTTAAGGTTTGACAAAGTAATTTTATGTCTTCACTAGGTTTTCCATTACCTTTAGATAATACTGATAGGTTTTCTATTTCATCGAATTTTTCTGGCAAATTATCAACCCATTGAGCAGTTGATTTTTTAACGGATTGAAAATGAAAGTTTATCGCAAGATTTTGTATGGCCCAAAAAATTTGGATAGAAAATGGTGCCTCTGCAGGAACAGGCAGCAAAATCAGTCGACGAAAATTGTTTCAGTAAGCCCATGAATGGAAAGTTTTTAAATGAAAATAAGTATTCAGAAAATCGGCTTGTAACAAGTGTCACTCATGACAGACAAAAAGAGAAGAAAGAAATGTCACCCTCTTCGAAAAATGCATGTTCATCGAACATTTCTAAGAAAACTAGGACGAGTTTAACTTCTAGGAGATTGGCAATAGAAGCAGAAAAAAAGCGCCAACAGTTAGAGATGGAAATTGATCAAATAAAGTCTGAAATGAAGCGAAAAGAAAATGAGATTAAATTGATAAATATGGAAGAAGATTTGAGACGAGATGAAATGAAATCATTAACTGAAAAGTCAACAATTTCTGGAATTATCCACAGTGGAAATGAAATAGAAGAAAAATATGAGAAATCCGTTAAAAAATCAACTGCTCAATGGGTTGATAATTTGCCAGAAAAATTCGATGAAATAGAAAACCTATCAGTATTATCTACAGGTAATGGAAAACCTAGTGAAGACATAAAATTACTTTGTCAAACCTTAACAGATGTATTACAATCGGTTGGAATGTCTAATAACCAACCTAAAGAAAATTGTTGTGGTGATGTTCTTACACATAAAAATATCTCTGACAGAGATTTTCCATACTTTGATGGAAATCCCCAAGACTGGACCATTTTCATTAGACATTTTCGAAATGTTATATCATTGTGCAAATATACAGATGTGGAAATAGTGCTCAAATTAAGAAACTGTTTCAAGGGAGCTACTAAGCATGCTGTATCTGGTCTTATGCTGACAAATGATGTGGAAAAGATAATGCATACTTTAGAAACTAGATTTGGACGCCCTGACCAAATCATTGAAATGATACTGAATTAAATAAAGACAATATTACCAATCAAGGAAATTCATTTGGAAAAATTGATCAACCTGTCTACTGAAATATCTAATGTCGTTGCTATTATGAAATGCTTGGAATCAACTGGACATTTAAAAAATCCTCATCTACAACGTGATTTGTTAGAGAAATTACCAGACTATCTCAAGTTGAAGTGGGGAGAATATTCAGTAGAAAAAAGGAAAGATAATTATGAGGTTGACCTAGAAGATTTCTCGAAATGGTTGGCAAATTATTCCTATGCAGCTAGCCAGATCAGCACGTCTGTGTTTCCAGAAAATAAGTGGGAAAGACAACCGAAATACTATAATAATCAGGAGAGAAAACCAGAACGTCTTTTCAACATATCAGTTCCAGGAAAATCATCATGTTATTATTGTGGAAACGAGAGACACGATGGCAACTGTTCTAAAATGGAACAGGACTCTCTGGAAATAAGATGGAAAACTGTGACGTCGAAAAAGTTGTGCTTCTGCTGTTTGAGAAAGAATCATCAGAAGTTTAAATGTAGAAATAAAAAACAATGTGGTATTAATGGATGTAAGCTATTTCATCATTCGCTTCTTCATGGAACAACAAACAATTCTCAAAAAGAGGAAAATCAGGAAGAAAATCACGAAGAGTCTCAAATCAGGCCTCGAAATTGTACAATTCGAAGCTCTCCAACTATATTACTTCGTATAGTACCCATTACGATCTATGGACCAATAAGAAAATTGAATATTTTTGCACTTTGTGATGAGGGATCTACAGTTACACTGTTACATTCGGAAATAGCTGAAAAGGCTGGCTTAAGTGGAGAGTCTGAAACACTTCATTTGCAGTGGACTAATGATGATGTGATAACAGAAGAAGATTCTATAAAGCTCGACTTCAACATTTCCAAGATTGATTCAGGAGAAAATGAATTCCCGGTTTATGGAGTGCGAACGATTAAAGATCTCTCACTTCCATCGCAATCCCTGAAATTAGAAGAATATCCTCATTCAAATGGATTACCAATTCATAATTATCAAAATCAAAAACCATCTATGATAATTGGCCAAGACAATATAAAGTTGATCATTCCTGAAAAAGTGAGTTATGGACTTGAAAACACACCAATAGCTTCGAAATGTAAGTTGGGATGGTCTGTACATGGTCCTGTTGCGAGAAAGATGCCAGAAGAATATGTTAATTAATTATATGACTGGAGAGAAAATATGGACGCGGGCCACTCGTCCTACAAACCACGAGGAAATGTCGGCGACACCTTTCACAGAGTGAAAAATAAAGGGAAAAATGTGAATTTAATAACCCGAACTTAAAGCAAGCCACCAACGCGTTGCACCTTACCTTATGGATTGAGATGATGGAGTCTGGAAGGGCCCTTCTTATCTGCATCCGCAGCTAACTCTTGAAGAACACCCAAAACCGCACAAACACCTTCTGCGCGTTTCAATCTATCGAAAACTATAGATATTTAGCGTTCACAGCGAAATATTTGTGATTTTCTCACGTATTTTATCCACTTTCGGAAAATTGCGTATCATGCGGAACACAGCGATTAATAATTAATTAGTTCATCTGTTCGACCGTTCAATTTCGTCTTCAAAAAAACGTCACAGGCGAGCACCGCGCATATACGTGCACGCTTCACTCCGGCGCAAGACGTTGGCCAGCAGAAAAGTGAAAAACAACAAAAATGAAACTCGAAAAAGAAACAAAACAACTGTGAAAGGTCTCTAAAGCCAAATTTTAAATTAAGAATTCCGCGGTTACGGAACACAGACGATACAGAAACTGAAATTTCAAAACTAATGCGAGACTTTTCATCTATAGAAGCATTTGGTACTACAACAATAGAGACAAAGAAACAAGACTCTGAAGATAATAAAAAGGCACTAGACATAATGAACAATACTATCAAGAAAATTGGAAATAGATATGAGATTGGATTATTGTGGAAGACACCTGAAGTAACATTACCTGAAAGTAAACGAAGAGCATTTCAAAGACTAATATATATGGAGAAAAAATGTTTGAAAGATCAATGTTTGGCTACTGAATATTGTAGGAAAATCGACGACCATATTAAAAAGGGTTATCTACGAAAATTATCGCCAGAGGAAGCTAAAGTAGAAGGACCTAGAACTTGGTATTTACCTCATTTTTCAGTAGTAAATCCTATGAAGAAAAAGGTCAGAATTCTGTTTGATGCTGCATCCAAATCGTATGGATTGAGTCTGAACGACGTACTTTTAGCAGGCCCTGACCAACTACAATCCCTAGTGAAGATTTTGTGGACCTTTCGACAAAGAAGGATTGCCTTTTGTGGTGATGTCCGTGAGATGTTCCACAGAATAATGGTTCGAGAGCAAGATAGAAGTTCTCAGAGAATATTATGGAGAAATTTAGAAACAAGTAAAAATCCTGAAGTGTTTGAACTCAATGATCTTTCAAACATTTTTTCTCCATATATATTAGTCTTTGAAATGCTCTTCGTTTACTTTCAGGTAATGTTACTTCAGGTGTCTTCCACAATAATCCAATCTCATATCTATTTCCAATTTTCTTGATAGTATTGTTCATTATGTCTAATGCCTTTTTGTTATCTTCAGAGTCTTGTTTCTTTGGCTCTATTGTTGTAGTACCAAATGCTTCTATAGATGAAAAGTCTCGCATTAGTTTTGAAATTTCAGTTTCGGTATCGTCTGCTATATGTAAAATATTTAAATTATATTCTTGTGACATCTTTCTCGCAGCAGGACCATGAACAGACCATCCCAACTTACATTACGAAGCTATTGGTGTGTTTTCAAGTCCATAACTGACTTTTTCAGGAATGATCAACTTTATATTGTCTTGGCCAATTATCATAGATGGTTTTTGATTTTGATAATTATGAATTGGTCATCCATTTAAATGAGGATATTCTTCTAATTTCAGGGATTGCGATGGAAGTGAGAGATCTTTAATCGTTCGCACTCCATAAACCGGGAATTTATTTTCTCCTGAATCAATCTTGGAAATGTTGAAGTCGAGCTTTATAGAATCTTCTTCTGTTATGACATCATCATTAGTCCACTGCAAATGAAGTGTTTCAGACTCTCCACTTAAGCCAGCCTTTTCAGCTATTTCCGAATATAACAGTGTAACTTTAGATCCCTCATCACAAAGTGCAAAAATATTCAATTTTCTTATTGGTCCATAGATCGTAATGGGTACTATACGAAGTAATATAGTTGGAGAGCTTCGAATTGTACAATTTCGAGCCCTGATTTGAGACTCTTCGTGATTTTCTTCCTGATTTTCCTCTTTTTGAGAATTGTTTGTTGTTCCATGAAGAAGCGAATGATGAAATAGCTTACATCCATTAATACCACATTGTTTTTTATTTCTACATTTAAACTTCTGATGATTCTTTCTCAAACAGCAGAAGCACAACTTTTTCGACGTCACAGTTTTCCATCTTATTTCCAGAGAGTCCTGTTCCATTTTAGAACAGTTGCCATCGTGTCTCTCGTTTCCACAATAATAACATGATGATTTTCCTGGAACTGATATGTTGAAAAGACGTTCTGGTTTTCTCTCCTGATTATTATAGTATTTCGGTTGTCTTTCCCACTTATTTTCTGGAAACACAGACGTGCTGATCTGGCTAGCTGCATAGGAATAATTTGCCAACCATTTCGAAAAATCTTCTAGGTCAACCTCATAATTATCTTTCCTTTTTTCTACTAAATATTCTCCCCACTTCAACTTGAGATAGTCTGGTAATTTCTCTAACAAATCACGTTGTAGATGAGGATTTTTTAAATGTCCAGTTGATTCCAAGCATTTCATAATAGCAACGACATTAGATATTTCAGTAGACAGGTTGATCAATTTTCCCAAATGAATTTCCTTGATTGGTAATATTGTCTTTATTTTATTCAGTATCATTTCAATGATTTGGTCAGGGCGTCCAAATCTAGTTTCTAAAGTATGCATTATCTTTTCCACATCATTTGTCAGCATAAGACCAGATACAGCATGCTTAGCAGCTCCCTTGAGACAGTTTCTTAATTTGAGCACTATTTCCACATCTGTATATTTGCACAATGATATAACATTTCGAAAATGTCTAATAAAAATGGGCCAGTCTTGGGGATTTCCATCAAAGTATGGAAAATCTCTGTCAGAGATATTTTTATGTGTAAGAACATCACCACATTTTTCTTTACGTTGGTTATTAGACATTCCAACCGATTGTAATACATCTGTTAAGGTTTGACAAAGTAATTTTATGTCTTCACTAGGTTTTCCATTACCTTTAGATAATACTGATAGGTTTTCTATTTCATCGAATTTTTCTGGCAAATTATCAACCCATTGAGCAGTTGATTTTTTAACGGATTTCTCATATTTTTCTTCTATTTCATTTCCACTGTGGATAATTCCAGAAATTGTTGACTTTTCAGAACACTGACCGACCTAGACCAACGAGAGATACCATTAACAGAAGCATGACAAACTTGAGAAATGTCGGATCTTTCGTTAAGAAAACTATACACAGAGAAAAATGTGTAGTAGAAGATGAGAACAACGAAATTACAGTTCTTGCATATTTTCGTGTGAATCCTCAAAATTCTCTCAAAGATGCCGAGATTGATCTGGGATTATCTCAATCGAGTGTTTGGAGAATATTAAAAAAACATAAAATGCACCCATATAAATTCAATAGGGTACAGCATTTGAAGGAAACTGATTTCGTCAGGAGAACAGAGTTTTGCGAAGCTATGATGATTCGATTTCAAGATAATGAAAGCTTTTTGGACTGTATAATTTGGACAGATGAATCTAAATTCACAAGAATGGTTCTTTCAATAGGCATAACAGTCATTATTGGGATGAAGAGAACAACCACCACTTCAGACAATGGAACTTTCAAGAGACCTGGAGTTTCAATGTTTTTTGCGCCATCAAAAATAATGCAATTCTCGATGTTCACATTTATGATGGGACTGGTAAGATAGAACACTACACATGTTTGCATTATTTAAAGAATGTTCTCCCTTAGGATATAGATATTCTGACATATTGACTCAAATAATTGAGCCGCTAGTACAGAACCATAATGACTTATGGTATCAACAAGATGGCGCGCTTCCACACAATTCACTCATTGTGTCAAATATCCTCTACAGGCTATTTGAAGATCGATGGTTGGCAAACAATGGTCCACATATTTGGCCACCACGTTCTCCCGATTTAACTCCTTTAGACTATTATGTTTGGGGTAGGATAAAAAATATTGTCTACTCAACTCCCCTGACTGATAAAGAGGACTGCATAGAACGAGTCTGAAATGCGTTCAGGTTTGTTTAGATTTTTAGAATCATAGTTTTGAAACTCAATTTGGTTTTTGAACACTTTTGCAGACCTCTTCCTCCCGATGAAATAAGAAGAGCAACGCACGAAATAAATAAATGTCTAGAAATTAACGGTCAAAACTTTGAGCATCTTCTCTAGTTATAACTGCGAGAGTTTGCCATGGTTCTCCTAATAGTAACTTGAAGTCGGTTTCAAGAAGGGGTGAAAAATCTACAGCATGGTTCAAATAACAGTTCCTGAAAATTTCATCTTTTTGGCGTGGAGGGAAAAGAAATAGCTGAAAATTCAAGACGAAAAACAGTTTTTTGTGAATAACTCAGAAAATATCCATTTTAGGGCAAGGGTGTGATGCATACACTCACATTATTTTTCAACGTAGATTCAATATCTGCCATGAAAAAATGAGGTTCTAATCTGAAAAAATTGATTTTTCACGATTTTGTCATCCCTAACTTTGAAAGCGATTTTTTCACCCCCTGTATCATGAATCGCGATTTCGATTTTTGTAGTGGATACATCAATCTTACATCTTGAAAAATCCCAAAAATGAAAATTTTCCATCCAAAAACCTCGAGGTTATTCTTATTTCAGCGTTCTATTTTCGATTTTTTTTTCGAATTTTCCCGCTCAGAGAGAATTTTCCAACCAAAACTGAAAAATGTTACATCAAAATAACTTGAAATTTCCTAAGAAATCTATTTTATAAAAAAATGGTGTTCCAATTTGAAAATCGGAAGTTGACGTCATTTCCGGAAAAACCGGAGGTGCTCATGCCTTGAAAATATTTTAGATTTCATCAGCATCGTGAAATACTTATAAGTGCTGAATTTCATGAAAATACGTTCAGTAGTTTCCCGTATAAATATGGGTGAGGTTCCTCGTGAAAGACCCTGTATATACCTGTGGAAGAAATGCAGTAGGACAACGAAAACTGCTTGATAATATAAGAGTTCATTTGAGTTGATATCATGATTTAGGAAAGAAAGATGAGTAAAGATGAACTTTCAGGAAATATGTGAGAAAACCGTATAGGTATAAACTATGTCTAATTGATGAACAAGTACGATAGTGGAAAGCAAATCAGTTTTTCGTGATACATTTAGTAAGTATGATATTTCAAAAAGTACCTTCAAACTTGTCAGAAATGTGCTGAAAACCAATCTATTATTTCAATTCTCAACTCAGAAAGGCTGGGTATATAAAATAATTTTTCATTATTACATATGTGCATAATCAGTTTCCATTGAAATGTTCAACACATACCCCAGAAAATTCAGCAAAAGAAAATACGTAGTTGGTGTATATGTCAACAATTAACTATCAACTACCTGCATGTACTTGGTAAAATAAGGAGACTATAGAGAAGGAAACAATCCTAGTATGCAAAGGTTCATCAACATAAGTCCAGCATGTTCTCTTGTTAAATGTCCTTGTTCTTCTTCAACACATAAGTAGAAAATTCCTTCCAATTAATTCTTGTTTTTAGGTATATTGTTTCCGGATAAGAGGTTTAATTCAAGGTACTGCAGGAAAACACTATCCTATAATGGCTAACTGTTATTGGAACTTCCAAGAGAAGTGTCTCGACTAGAAGTTTAGTAGGAAAGTACCATTAATGAGCTTTGTGAAAGAAATAAAATGGTGCAGTCATTATTTAAATCAATATAGATATGTTGAGTAGGAAAAATTTATCATATGGCTCAGTTCTATAAGTTTGTTTGATAGAGTGAAACCAATGTCGTAATGAACACCTAATGAAAAAAACTGTATTAGCTTAATGATTCCTGACAACACAGAAGCTTATCATTAAAAGGGTTAGTTAAAAGAGATAATTGAAATGAATGTGAATCAATGTAACCATACCATCCCAATTGTAGCTTTTCATTAATGTTCTATAACTGTATCTTTTCATACATGTTCTATAAGTAATTAGCAGTCTCGTGTTTCAATATTGCCTTAAAATTATGCTGTCATAATATAGGTCAAAATATTCAAAATGTAGTATTATTTTTTGATATATACCTTAAACTAACATACAGGGTCTTTCACGAGGAACCTCACCCATATTTATACGGGAAACTACTGAACGTATTTTCATGAAATTCAGCACTTATAAGTATTTCACGATGCTGATGAAATCTAAAATATTTTCAAGGCATGAGCCCCTCCGGTTTTTTCGGAAATGACGTCAACTTCCGTTTTTCAAATTAGAACACCATTTTTTTATTGCAGAAATAGATTCCTTAGAAAATTTCAAGTTATTTTGATGTAACATTTTTCAGTTTTGGTTGGAAAATTTTCTCTGAGCGGAAAAATTCGAAATAAAAATCGAAAATAGAGCTCCGCTGAAACAAGAATAACTTCGAGGTTTTTGGATGGAAAATTTTCATTTTTGGGATTTTTCAAGATGTAAGATTGATGTATCCACTTTAAAAATCGAAATCGCGATTCATGATACAGGGGGTGAAAAAATCGCTTTCAAAGTTAGGGATGACAAAGTTTTGACCGTTAGTTTCTAGACATTTATTTATACGTCTCAGGAATGCTTCGTGCGTTGCTCTTCTTATTTCATCGGGAGGAAGAGGTCTGCAAAAGTGTTTAAAAACCAAATTGAGTTTCAAAACTGTGAATCTAAAAATCTAAACAAACCTGAACGCATTTCTGACTCGTTCTATGCAGTCCTCTTTATCAGTCAGGGGAGTTGAGTAGACAATATTTTTTGTCCTACCCCAAACATAATAGTCTAAAGGAGTTAAATCGGGAGAACGTGGTGGCCAAAGATGTGGACCATTGTTCGCCAACCATCGATCTTCAAATAGCCTGTAGAGGATATTTGACACATTGAGTGAATTGCTGTAGGCGCGCCATCTTGTTGATACCATAAGTCATTATGGTTCTGTACTAGCGGCTCAATTATTTGAGTCAATATGTCAGAATATCTATCTCCTAAGGGAGAACATTCTTTAAATAATGCAAACATGTGTAGTGTTCTATCTTACCAGTTAAAGTCCTATCATAAATGTGAACATCGAGAATTGCATTATTTTTGATGGCGCAAAAAACATTGAAACTCCAGGTCTCTTGAAAGTTTCATTGTCTGAAGTGGTGGTTGTTCTCTTCACCCCAATAATGACTGTTATGCCTATTGAAAGAACCATTCTTTGTGAATTTAGATTCATCTGTATAAATTATACAGTCCAAAAAGCTTTCATTCTCTTGAAATCGAATCATCATAGCTTCGCAAAACTCTGTTCTCCTGACGAAATCAGTTTCCTTCAAATGCTGTACCCTATTTAATTTATATGGGTGCATTTTATGTTTTTTTTAATATTCTTCAAACACTCGATTGAGATAATCCCAGATCAATCTCGGCATCTTTGAGAGAATTTTGAGGATTCACACGAAAATATGCAAGAACTGTAATTTCCTTGTTCTCATCTTCTACTACACATTTTTCTCTCTGTATAGTGTTCTTAACGAAAGATCCGACATTTCTTAAGTTTGTCATGGTTCTGTTAATGATATCTCTCGTTGGTCTGGGTCGGTCAGGAAACCTCTCAATGAACAGTCGAATCGTTCTATCTACAACTTTATTACATTCTCCATGAAGTAGAATGAGATTTAAATAATCTTCATTGGTAAAATTAGGCATAGTGACTGATTTTATAACTTAATACGAATTATCACCAAAATTATAGTAAACACAAAATGCTACTGAATAAAGAGGAATTTGGAAGATGTAATTAATGATTTCTATCATTAAAAAAAAGAATGTAAAACATGGTAAGTTTTTGCATATGGTTCATAAGGATTTATTTATTTATCACTGGAGATAAAACCGATGGCCGATTAGTTGAAATAAAGAGGTTTCCGATACAAATTCAAATCAAAATTCGCCATCTATTTAGGAACAACCTGTAACTTTTTTCTCTTGCATATTAGGGTAGTAAAATCTAAAACATGGTTTAAGTAACAGTTCCTGAAAATTTCATCTTTTTGGCGTGAAGGGAAAAGAAATAGCTGAAAATTCAAGACGAAAAACAGTTTTTTGTGAATAACTCAGAAAATATCCACTTTAGGGCAAGGGTGTGATGCATACACTAACAATATTTTTTATTGTAGATTCAATATCTGCCATAAAAAAATGGGGTTCTTATCTGAAAAAATTTATTTTTCATGATTTTGTCATCCCTAACTTTGAAAGCGATTTTTTCACCCCTTGTATCATGAATCGCGATTTCGATTTTTAAAGTGGATACATCAATCTTACATCTTGAAAAATCCCAAAAATGAAAATTTTCCATCCAAAAACCTCGAAGTTATTCTTGTTTCAGCGGAGCTCTATTTTCGATTTTTTTTCGAATTTTCCCGCTCAGAGAGAATTTTCCAACCAAAACTTTAAAATGTTACATCAGAATAATTTGAAATTTCCTTGGGAATCTATTTCTGCAATAAAAAAATGGTGTTCTAATTTGAAAAACGGAAGTTGACGTCATTTCCGGAAAAACCGGAGGTGCTCATGCTTTGAAAATATTTTAGATTTCATCAGCATCGTGAAATACTTATAAGTGCTGAATTTCATGAAAATACGTTCAGTAGTTTCCCGTATAAATATGAGTGAGGTTCCTCGTGAAAGACCCTGTATAAAATATTCTCTCTATACTGATATATCTTGAACCGAGATGAATGAGAAATACTCAACAATCATCCTATATCATTTAAATAGGAATTATAAGCTCACCAATCAAAAATGTATTGATATTGTTGTGGTCGGAACTAGGAAAATAGTAGCATATGGAAACAATATATAGTTGTCAATCTAATAATTTAATAATTTATCAATTTGTCATAATATTTGAAATAATAAAACGATAAGTTCAGTATAAGTATTTTGATCTGAACATTTGGTGACCCCGACTATTATGGATACCAAGAAAAGAACCCAGAGAAGCTGGTTTACATGAAAGTTTTTCGCAAGATTTTGTATGGCCAAAGAAATTTGGAAAGAAAAAGGTGCCTCTGCAGGAACAGGCAGCGAAATCAGTCGACGATAATTGTTTCAGTAAGCCCATGAATGGAAAGTCTTTAAATGAAAATAAGTATTCAGAAAATCGGCTTGTAACAAGTGTCACTCATGACAGACAAGAAGAGAAGAAAGAAATGTCACCCTCTTCGGAAAAAGCATGTTCATCGAATATTTCTAAGAAAACTAGGACGAGTTTAACTTCTAGGAGATTGGCAATAGAAGCAGAAAAAAAGCGCCAACAGTTGGAGATGGAAATTGATCAAATGAAATCTGAAATGAAGCGAAAAGAGAATGAGATTAAATTGATAAATATCGAAGAAGATTTGAGACGATATGAAATGAAATCATTAACTGAAAAGTCAACAATTTCTGGAATTATCCACAGTGGAAATGAAATAGAAGAAAAATATGAGAAATCCGTTAAAAAATCAACTGCTCAATGGGTTGATAATTTGCCAGAAAAATTCGATGAAATAGAAAACCTATCAGTATTATCTAAAGGTGATGGGAAACCTAGTGAAGACATAAAATTACTTTGTCAAACCTTAACAGATGTATTACAATCGGTTGGAATGTCTAATAACCAACGTAAAGAAAATTGTTGTGGTGATGTTCTTACACATAAAAATATCTCTGACAGAGATTTTCCATACTTTGATGGAAATCCTCAAGACTGGCCCATTTTCATTAGACATTTTCGAAATGTTATATCATTGTGCAAATATACAGATGTGGAAATAGTGCTCAAATTAAGAAACTGTCTCGAGGGAGCTGCTAAGCATGCTGTATCTGGTCTTATGCTGACAAATGATGTGGAAAAGATAATGCATACTTTAGAAACTAGATTTGGACGCCCTGACCAAATCATTGAAATGATACTGAATAAAATAAAGACAATATTACCAATCAGGGAAATTCATTTGGGAAAATTGATCAACCTGTCTACTGAAATTTCGAATGTCGTTGCTATTATGGAATGCTTGGAATCAACTGGACATTTAACAAATCCTCATCTACAACGTGATTTGTTAGAGAAAATACCAGACTATCTCAAGTTGAAATGGGGAGAATATTTAGTAGAAAAAAGGAAAGAAAATTATGAGGTTGATCTAGAAGATTTTTCGATATGGTTGGCAAATTATTCCTATGCAGCTAGCCAGATCAGCACGTCTGTGTTTCCAGAAAATAAGTGGGAAAGACAACCGAAATACTATAATGATCAACAGAGAAAACCGGAACGTCTTTTCAACATATCAATTCCAGGAAAATCATCATGTTATTATTGTGGAAACGAGAGACACGATGGCAACTGTTCTAAAATGGAAAAGGACTCTCTGGAAATAAGATGGAAAACTGTGACGTCGAAAAAGTTGTGCTTCTGCTGTTTGAGAAAGAATCATCAGAAGTTTAAATGTAGAAATGAAAAACAATGTGGTATTAATGGATGTAAACTATTTCATCATTCGCTTCTTCATGGAACAACAAACAATTCTCAAAATGAGGAAAATCAGGAAGAAAATCACGAAGAGTCTCAAATCAGGGCTCGAAATTGTACAATTCGAAGCTCTCCAACTATATTACTTCGTATAGTACCCATTACGATCTATGGACCAATAAGAAAATTGAATATTTTTGCACTTTGTGATGAGGGATCTACAGTTGCACTGTTACATTCGGAAATAGCTGAAAAGGCTGGCTTAAGTGGAGAGTCTGAAACACTTCATTTGCAGTGGACTAATGATGATGTCATAACAGAAGAAGATTCTATAAAGCTCGACTTCAACATTTCCAGGATTGATTCAGGAGAAAATAAATTCCCGGTTTATGGAGTGCGAACGATTAAAAATCTCTCACTTCCATCGCAATCCCTGAAATTTGAAGAATATCCTCATTTAAATGGATTACCAATTCATAATTATCAAAATCAAAAACCATCTATGATAATTGGCCAAGACAATATAAAGTTGATTATTCCTGAAAAAGTGAGTTATGGACTTGAAAACACACCAATAGCTTCGAAATGTAAGTTGGGATGGTCTGTACATGGTCCTGTTGCGAGAAAGATGCCCCAAGAATATAATTTCAAGATTTTACATATAGCATACGATACAGACACTGAAATTTTAAAACTAATGCGAGACTTTTCATTTATAGAAGCATTTGGTACTACAACAATAGAGACAAAGAAACAAGACTCTGAAGATAATAAAAAGGAATAGACATAATGAACAATACTATCAAGAAAATTGGAAATAGATATGAGATTGGATTATTGTAGAAGACACCTAAAGTAACATTACCTGAAAGTAAACGAAGAGCATTTCAAAGACTAATATATATGGAGAAAAAATGTTTGAAAGATCATTGTTTGGCTACTGAATATTGTAGGAAAATCGAAGACCATATTGAAAAGGGTTATCTACGAAAATTATCGCCAGAGGAAGCTGAAGTAGAAGGACCTAAAACTTTGTATTTACCTCATTTTTCAGTAGTAAATCCTATGAAGAAAAAAGTCAGAATTGTGTTTGATGCTGCATCTAAATCGCATGGATTGAGTCTGAACGACGTAGCAGGCCCTGACCAACTACAATCGCTAGTGAAGATTTTGTGGACCTTGCGACAAAGAAGCCTTTTGTGGTGATATTCGTGAGATATTCCACAGAATAATGGTTCGAGAGCAAGATAGAAGTTCTCAGAGAATATTATGGAAAAATTTAGAAACAAGTAAAAATCCTGAAGTGTTTGAACTCAATGTTATGACTTTCGGAGCGAAATGCCCTACAGCTTGTGCTCAATTTGTAAAAAATTACAATGCACAGAGATACGCTGAACAAGAGGTCCAAGATACAATAATACAAAAATTTTACGTAGATGACTTTGTTGAGTCGAAAGATACAGAGACAGAAGCTATAGCAATAATTGAAAAAGTAAAAGGAACAATGAGCTTAGCTGGTTTTGAGGTTGTCAATTGGTTATCAAATTCTAAATTGGTACAGAACATTTCTAATGATGCGGATGAAGATAAGAATATTTCTGAAGAAGTAATAATTCAAAGAGTTTTAGGAATTTGGTGGAATACACAAACCGATGAACTGTCCTTCAAAGTCGAAATGGAGAAATTTCATGGGATTAAACCAACTAAAAGAAATATTTTGAAATCAGTAATGTCTATATTTGACCCTCTTGGTATTATCTCTGACATTGTAGTAAAAGGGAAGATTTTGATGCAGCACATTTGGCAAGCCGGAGTTAGCTGGGACGAAGAAATTGCCCATAGTTTTGGAGAAAGATGGAAAAAATTATTGGTTCAAATCAGTAAAGTTTCAGAAGTTCGGATACCAAGATGTTATAGCCTATTGATACCTTGGCATCCACAACAGGATATGAGTTGTAGATGTGAAGATGGCCACCCAGGAATATCGTCGACCAGTACATAAAAATTGTCGTTTGTATTCAATGATAATTTTATGCTGGGCTGGAGAAATGTTGTGGTCGGAACTAGGAAAATAGTAGCATATGGAAACAATATATAGTTGTCAATCTAATAATTTAATAATTTATCAATTTGTCATAATATTTGAAATAATAAAACGATAAGTTCAGTATAAGTATTTTGATCTGAACAGATATAATGACAATAATGAAATTGAATACGGAATGTACAGCCTAAGCGTCCAAAACAGATAAGACAAATTTCAATATGAGAATGATTCATCGTTATAAATCAAAATGAAAAATTACTGGAGAAGCTGGGGAAGGGAGCATTGAAGTCAAACAGGGCGAAATAATATGCATATGTGGGATCCGAAGAAAAATTGTATTTCATGATGGAAGCAAAAAACAGGAATTAATTTATTATTTTGTGCACGTTGTTGCCAATTTGTCAGTGCAAAGAGAGACCCCTTGTCGCTTCGGCTTTTTAAGTAGCATATTAAAATATATTTGACATGAATAACTTTTCTCAGATTCAGAAAACAACTCAGCAAATCTTTCCGACAATCACTAGTCCTTTTTGGATATTTTTCAGTTTGTCGATATCTCTATCAATAGGGATTTTTCGTTCAAAGTATCTAAATCAACCTTTGAATCCTGATATCTTCTTGTATTGTAGACCTGAAAAATATTGCACGTGATTTTGAATTCTATCGAGCGAATTCCGAATAAGGATCTGCAAAATGAATTGAATAATTATTAATTATAGACTGAACTTTCAAATTTCAGTTTTCGAAATAACGCACTCGCATTTCAAATGTGCAGCATTTTCTACACTGACAAACTTATTTATAAAGTACCAATAACTTTTAAAAGTCTTCCCAGTGCTCACTAATGACGAAGTTAATCTTTCCTAACGATTATTCTGAATAATTTACGTCGTTAAGTTACGCCACTGCTAAAGACACCAGTTCTGTCAATTTAGCTTGACATAAGCGTCCAATGACGTCATAATTTTCCCGACGAACTGGTGACCTGCGCCTCCTTTCCTATATCTCCTTGGTTCAAAGTTAGTCTATGTATTTTATGGGTAATCAACTCTCCAGAGACACACTGACGGTATCTCACGTTATCATACTCACTCACGTAAGGAGCACGCGTGATATGACGTGATGAGTTAGTTGTAAACAGACTACTATCACGTCACGTTAGCTCATGTATTATCATGGGAAGTGACGACAAGTCATAGAACTGTGATACAAAGTTAGTCCGTGTATGTTATGAGTAATCAACCGTCCAGAGACACACTCACGGTACCTCTCGCTATAATACTCACGTGAGGGCACGCGTGATTGACGTAATGAGAAGTCTGGACAAGCACATCTTGCTTGGCGTGACGACTCAAAAATTCAAAAACGCCGCGAAAACCCGTAAAAAATTCCCCGTTGCCCGAACACCCATCTATGAGTTTCAAGCAATTTTCATCTTTCATTCCCTTGAAGAAAAAAAATCCGTTGAAATGGAAAGAGCATCGAAAGATGCGAAAACGACACGTCCCTGCTCCTTTTCAGTCGTGTATGCCCAGTCGAATCGAATATCTGGCGGTCTCGAGCTACCTTGAATCATCGACGTTAGTCGTATAACGTGAATTTAGCCGAATCCAGTATATTTTATGGTTTCTTCTGATGACTTAATGAAATTTCGAATATTGCAAATTTCTGTATATTCTTATTTTTTTCAAAAATTTTCGTTCTTTTTTTATGTGAACTTTAGTTGGGAAAGACACTCATCTACTTGCGACATAAGCTGAAGGTAGATTTTTTTTCAAAATTTCCAATTTCAAGCTTCCTTTCGTATCTATTACCTACAGATCGATGACTGACACTAGAAATATCGTCTCGCTACTCATCGAAAGCTCAATTCTTTGGTTCTCTAACCATCTCTGCAATATTCCGAATCGTTTTTTTTTTCACGTAAAGAATCTCAGAAATTCCAACAGCCTCCAAAGGTTTCGTCACATAACTCGTTTTTTGAATTAGTATTGAGGACTAGTAGCCCAACAGATCCACCTTTGACCGCAGATACGCCTTTTCGAGTAGATTCGCCTATAGAAATATGGAATTAAAATGAAATTATAAATACCAAGGCCAAAACTCATTCATTGCTGTATCCCGTTGCCGGGAGTCTTGTGTCTTGCATCCTCAGAATGTGGCAGCTCCATCTCAGTCGGGCCCTCGTTACTTGAGTCTCAATTGTTGTACAACTCGCGCGCTGCAAGACTTCTGCATTTGAAACTTTGTGGAACCATCTTATGTGCATTATCTGTGTTAGATGACGTTGTTGCGTTTGTTCAAGCTGTTTAATATGTCGCCTGTAGGGGGTCCAGCTTTCGCTTCCGTAAAGAAGCGTTGGGAGGACCACTGCCTTGTAAACTGCTGTCTTGGTCTTCAGATTGAGGTCGTGATTTTGAAACTCTCCTTTAGCTTCCACAATGCCCGTGATGCCGAATTGATACGGTTGTGTAATTCCGTGTCAAGGTTAGCCCTAGTATTTATGAAGCTTCCCAAGTATTTGAACTGCTCGACCTGTTCTAGAGTTTCATTCTCCAGGCTGATATCTGTTGGAAGGCTTTCTGGCGGACTAACCAGGATTTTGGTTTTGTCGATATTGAGTCTAAGGCCTAAAGCTTCGTATATATAATATGTTTATAGGTGTCCAACATTATCTGTAGATCCTCCGAGCTGCTAGCGATAAGTGAACAGTCGTCTGCATATTGAAGTTCAGTGATAAGCTTGGTACTGGTTTTTGCTCTGAGGCGCTTCAGGTTAAACAGGCCACCATCAAATCTGAATCTTATCCCAACACCTCTTACAGGCATACTCATGTCAGCAATCATCGATACAGCTATGGCGAAAATATTGAACAGTAAAGGCGCTAATACGCAGCCTTGTTTTATTCCAGAGTTGGTTGAGAAATGGTCGGTTGTAGAACCATTATGCTGTATTCTAGCGGTGTTGTTGGTATGAAGGCTTTCACACACTGCTAAGAATTTTTCGGGTACTCCAAGACGTGCCATGATTTTCCATAGCGCTCTCCGATTCACCGAATCGAACGCCTTACTTAGATCGATGTAGGCTGTATAGACCCTTGATTGTTGTTCACGGGCCTTCTCTTGCAGCTGTCGCAGTGTGAAAATTAGGTCCACCGTACCTCGATTTGGTCTGAAACCGCACTGGGATTCAGGCAATAGCTTCTCCAAGAGTGGAACCAGACGATTAGCCATAATCTTCGAGAGAATTTTACCGGCCACACTAAGCAACGATATGCCCCTGTAGTTGTTGCAATTCGACGTATCGCCTTTGTTCTTATAGAGGTTGATAACTAAAGCGTCTCTGAAGTCTTGTGGCACATCTCCCTGTTCCCAGATCTTGCGGAATAGTGTTAGGAGACTATTGACAATGTCTTCATCCAAGGCCTTGAATATCTCCGCTGGAATGCCGTCTAGACCAGGTGACTTATCATTTTTCATATTTTTAATCGCACTTGATTTCCGACATTGAGATTTCGTCATCAAGCGATGTCATCGGACTATACGAGGGGAGCAGGTCTAAAATGGACAAATCCGAGTCGTTATTTTGATTCAAGACCTGTGAGTAATGCTTCATCCATCTTTCGAGAATTTTTCTGTCATCAGTTAGAATAGCTCCATTAGTATCTCTTATAGGAAAGTAAGCTTTTCTGCTTGGACCATAAACAGTTTTAATAGCTTCGAAAAAACGCCTGTAGTCATGGTTATCGGCGTAAGCTTGTATTTCCCTAGCTTTTTCTTTCCACCAGCTGTCCTTGATTTTTCTTATTTCTTGACGGACCTCGCGTTTTATGTTATAAAAACATTTTTGGGCTGCAACATCGCTAGGCTTGTTAATTGCTGTTTTCATCGCTTTGTGTTTTTCCTCCAGAAGGGGTGCGATATGAGTTTCTTTCGCTGAATTTGTAAGAGATGATTTGAAGCGAAGCCAATGACTCTCAATGTCGTCGTCATAATCCGGTGGTGTTAGGCTATCTTTGACGGCAGCTGTGAAGCTTTCCTCTGTAGAAGGGTTATGTAGTTTGGAGATTTGAAGGCGCTCTCTTAGTAACTTTGGCCTGCGTTGGTATTTTGGGAGCATTGAGATCTTCATTCTCGAGATTACCAGCCTATGATCAGTCCAGCACTCCAGATCTGCTCTGGGTTTAGTGACCAACACCTCTTTGAGATCTTTTCTTCTCACGATCACATAGTCGAGAGTATGCCAATGCCCCGAGCGCGGGTGGCGCCAGGTCCCCCTTGAATTGGGTCTCGTAATAAAGAAGGTGTTCGTTATACAAAGGTTGTGTTCTGCACAAAGAGCCAGCAGACGTTCTCCGTTTGAATTAATGCTATCTGTGCCGTGTTTCCCTATTATTCCCGGCCATAGTTCTGTGTCTTGACATCTACCCACTCTGGCGTTGAAGTCTCCAAGTAGGATAATACGTTCCCGTTTTGGGATTTTACTTAATGTAGCAACGAGTGATTCGTAGAAAGTGTCCTTTGAGTTGTCAGAGGAGTTCAAAGTGGGTGCGTATACTGCAATGATGTTCACAAACGTGTTGTTTGCTGCAGGAAAGCGTAGAGTCATTAAACGTTCTGAGATGCCAACTGGATTTTCGGTTAGTTTGGCGGCCAGGTCGTTTCTAATGGCAAAGCCTACACCATGTTGTCTGATTTGGCCTTCTGGCAAGCCCTTTCAGAAAAAAGTATAAGCATGTTCTACCAAGCTACCTTCGCCCGAGAAGCGTGTCTCGCTTAAGGCAACTATTGCAATGGATGTTCGTTGCAGTTCCTTATCGATTAGGGCAGTACGCCTCTCTGGTCGGTCGGCCTTGGGGTTGTCTAGCAAGGTTCTGACGTTCCATGCTGCAAAAGCTGTGTGCTTTTCATTGGTTGTTGTACGATGATTCACTCGCTCAGGCACCCTCCCCCGGAGATCCGAATTGGAGGGTATTTTACCTCCGGATACAAATTTTGTCCTGTTCGACTGATCCATCTTTTTGTAGGAGCTGCGTTAGAAGGTGTTTTAAAGCTGCACTGGTAACGCTGTCAGTGCAACTTTGGTTGCGGTTGCGACTAGATTATCTTGTGGCACAGGTAACCTGAGACGACAAGGTCTGAGACGTAACTTAAGCAACGCAGAGAGCCATTTCCTGCTCGAGCCAATATTTAGGCTAGGTGATTGTGGGAAACAGAGATATACCGCTCATGTTCGGTCGCCAGAGCCTCGTTCGTAAGAACAGGGTGCACCGCGAGAAGGTGAGGTTGGCATTTGAGAGGAGAGGCTATAAAACGCATCCTTCCCCTTACACCCCAGGCCAAAACTAATGCTCTATGCTCAATATCATTTCGAACCCACCCCCATCTCTATCTTCCTCCCGCCTCGTAATCAAGTATTTTCAGGTAATACTTTACTGATTGGTCGGAAATCGAGCAGTTTGTGTTCTCGATAAATATTTTGAAATTATTCAATGAAATGTCAAAATTCCCAATTTTCGAACGCACATTGTAAACGTTCAAATCGAGATAATCATTTCTTTACTTTATTCATGACCAGATTCTTCTAAATTTTGCTGGTATCCAATGTTGGGAACGTACGTGGAAAAATTCAAATTTTTTCTCCTGATCCAAAATTCTGGAGGTCATCTTTCCAAAAACCAAACAAAACCCTTCTCTTCTTGTAGCTACTCTCACGTCACCCCTTGTTGAAAGCCAGTCGTGATAACAGTGCGTTTCTAGGCATGATATCACGTCAAATGATGCAGTACATGATATCACATGAGCTCACGTGACGTGATAGCAGTCTGTTTTCGCCTTTACTGTAAGGGCGAATAAAGATGGAAACAATATTTACATCCTCTATTCAATAGATCAATTGCTGGTATCAAACAAACGAATACCAAATAAACATCAAGTTTACCATATGTAATCATAAGATGAACTATTGTTATGACTATGACATGTTCTAATAACGGCTCAAAGCCGGTAACAGCGTGTAACAATCTGAAAACAAAATATAAGTGCTCGTATTAACACATTTATATATCTACCATACTATTAGTTATCACTTAGTATTCTTCAAATATACGAGTACGAGGTATTAAAAGAGAGCAGTTAGACATGTTTTGTACCACTAAGGCCCGGTACTTTCACCCAGGGTCGTGACACTCTCTTACCCCCACTCCAAATCGCAAATTTAGTTCTAATCGCATCGATAAGATGACTCTGTAAACGCAAATATTACAATGTTTGATCTATAGATGACTCTGTTGATCGTTTAAACCCTTGGAACATAGATATTTATGTTCTAATAACAGAATAACAGATAACAGAATCATAAATAAAAATGAAATTAATTTGTCAAATATCAATGTCACTGTTGTCTTCAATGGATATGTACAAATTCGAATATATTTTTACTGGCGGGGAATTATCAAAAGATCAGCTGAAAATCTCACCTTCGAAAGAAGAATTTCTTCAGAGAAATCGAGTGATTAGTAAAAGAACACGTGTTGGGACAGTTCAAGATATCTTCCAAAAAATATGGTATTGAAAACTTATTGTGTATTTGGATGTGAGGATGTTGTTCGTAAGAGACATCGGTTTCCAAAACTGAGACAGCTCTTTTTAAAAAGTGGGTTGAAATCATCAAGCCAAAATATTACCAAGATTTATCTGTTGAGCAGATATAGGTACAACAGGTATTATGTAGGTGATGCTCATTTTAGCTGATTTACCTATTCGAAAATTAGTTTGTTTCCCCAAACCCAAAGATAAAAGCTATAAGTTATTGTATTCAGTTGACTCAAATAGATGTGAGGAGTTGAAATATAATTACCATTTCCATAAGGGGTATGTAAACAGAAATGTACTGTATTGAATAAACATTCATTTTCTAATTTCTTACAAACATATCTCAATGCTTGTGATTTTAATGAACATTAGATTTTTAAGGTTTTGAGTGGATGGAGGAGTTGTATAAATCTGTATCAAACATTCACATACATCTGCTATTATTGAAAAAGTATTTCCGATATAATTTTTCATTTTAGGTCGTGAGCTCACGGAGGCAACTTATGTAGCAAACCAGTCTTCAATAGCCTTATTGGTGATATAGGCGTAAATGTCGAGTTTTATGGCGATCTCACCAATCAGGTAGGAGACCGATTTGCGACATAAGTTGCTTTCGTGTGATCACGGCATAAAATCAACAAATAAAATAATTCGAATTTGCGCCAAAGCGCTTATTTGAATTTCGCGCTAAATTCGATTTTTTGTATCGATAAGTTGGGTCTCTGTAATTCGTAGTTCAAATCGCACCGTGTAGATGGCGGCGGCAAACAGCGTTTTTCACCATATTAGGGAAGTGTCGTATCTATATGATTCTGTTATCTGTGCTTTCACCTTCGAATAAATTTTATTCACTGTCAGTAAGTATCCGTCAAATAATTTCCTATCTGAAGGATACCTTATTTCGGTGCTTTCAGATGAAATTATTTGACTAATGACAATTCTGTGAAAACACGGTTTACTACTTTTCACTGATTAATGTAAAATAAGAGACCGCATTGTAGAAATTGTCATAATTCCAACTACAAAGCAAATTTTTCGTGAAAATCACACAAAAAAAAACCATACATCCAGAATCTAAAAAATTCAACCAATAATGACGTACCGACATTCGATCTCTATGACAAATGAAATATTATTAACGAGTTTCAATGACAGATTTATTCGATGAATAACACAATCTGAAAGTGAAAAGACTGCAGTTTTACTTTTCCTAAGGCCCGGTACTTTCACTTTCGAATAAATTTTATTCACTGTCAATAAGTATCCGTCAAATAATTTTCTATCTGAAGGATACCTTATTTCGGTGCTTTCAGATGAAATTATTTGACGAATAACAATTCTGTGAAAACACGGTTTACTACTTTTCACTGATTAATGTAAAATGAGAGACCGCATTGTAGAAATTGTCATAATTCCAACTACAAAGCAAATATTTCGTGAAAATTACACAAAAAATAACCATACATACAGAATCTTAAAAATTCAGCCAATAATGACGTACCGACATTCGATCTATGACAAATAAAATCTTATTAACGAGTTTCAATGACAGATTTATTCGATGAATAACACTATATGAAAGTGAAAAGACTGCATTTTTACTTATCCTAAGGCCCGGTACTTTCACCTTCGAATAAATTTTATTCAACCAATAATGACGTACCGACATTCGATCTATGACAAATAAACTCTTCTGATTAAGTTTCAATGACAGATTTATTCGATGAATAACACTATCTGAAAGTGAAAAGACTGCATTTTTACTAATCTTACGAATAAGACTTAATAAATGCGAATAAATTTATTTATTCGCACGTGAAAGTACCGGGCCTTAGAATAAGACTTATTTATCGAATAAATTTAGTTATTCGCACGTGAAAGTACCGAGCCTAAGAATAAGACTTATTTATCGAATAAATTTAGTTATTCGCACGTGAAAGTACAGGGCCTTATTAAAATATTCGAACTGAGGCATATTATTCACTGCGCAAAAGAAATTAACGTACATTATGGAAATCTCAAATTTATTCTACAACTGAAGGCGTTCTCAATGATAATTATTTTTATCAGAATTATGCATGCATATGTTATCCACTTTCAACGGTTTTTTTCAAAACAGATGTTTTTTCCCAGCAGGAATAAAAAAAGATGATATTATCACATCTTGAATGTATTGGTTCCATTCTAAAATCAGTTGTTCTCGATCAATTCTAGTGATCAATAGTTTTTCTTTCGTTTGATTTTCTACACTCGATCGCTATGCAACGCGAAACACGCAATTTGACCCAAGAGGAATGTGCCCAAGCCGTAGTTTTGCGAGAAGAAGGGTGGACATACACAAGAATTGCAGAAAGGTTTGGAGTTTTCCATACAAGTGTGTCCAGAATATTGCAGCGATTCAGGGAGACAGGTATGAATGTCCGAAGACCAGGACAGGGTAGACCACGGGTAACAACTGCCATTCAAGAACGTTACTTGAGAGTTTCTTCGTTGAGAAGAAACGGTTTGCAACCGCTCGCCTCCTTCAAATTCAGCTTGAGCTAACTCATGAGGTGCAAATTAGCACTCAGACAATAAGAAATCGCCTCAGAGTATATGATTTAAGGCCTCGTGTCGGGGCAAGAGGCCCAGCTCTTACCCCAGCCCATCGAAGGGCGCGTTTGGATTTTGCGAGAGAGCATATCCATTGGGAAGAGGCCGATTGGGAAAGAGCTCTCTTCACAGATGAGTCTAGATTCTGCCTCTACAATTGTGATCGACGTTCCCTTGTATACAGACGTCCACATGAAAGATATGCTCAGTGCAATTTCCTGAATACTACTAACTAACATTTCAAGATCACTCATTTTGAGTATGAACCATCGTTGTCGAGCTATAATTAACGCCAGGGGTGGATATACCAAGTATTAAATCACTTATCAGCATTTCAGTATTTTGAAAATTGTTCATTTCTCTTCTTCCACATAAGATTCGGTGAAATCCTGAATTTTTTTCTTCCATTTAATATGTCTTGTTTCGTTCAAAACCTTCCCGAGAGAACATAAAAAATAAGTAATAAAGTGAATGTAGAGTTAACTTGCATTATCATTCATGTGGTTGCCGTCTTAGAGTTCGGATGTTCATTCTGTTCATCGAGTGCAATAATTCGTTGAGGTGTCCATACACGACAAGATTTAAATATGTCGCAGAATAATGTTGCTGATTGTCCTGTGTGCAATGAAGTCGTCACGGTGAACAATAAAACAATTCATTGCTCTATGTGCAAGAGACGTTTTCATGGTTCATGTGTGGGGGTAAAAGATGCATTTTGTAAAGCTGTACAGGAAGTGAGGAATTTCCATTTTTTCTGTGATGCCTGTCTCAGCCAGTTCGACGATGAAAATGAGATAGGGGATAGGTTGGCAGCTGTCAATAATGCAGATACGGATGATAACTTAGACAAGATGATCACCCTGATGAAAACCACCCTGGTCGGAGAATTAGAATCCCATATGAATACTTTGAGGAAAGATGTCGAAGTTTTAAGGGACAGCAATGTTGATCTCGTAAGATTGTTAACTTCTATTAATCCGCCCGTCAGAACATCTGCGGCGGCTGTCAGCCTTGAGAACGCTGCTACCACTCAGAAATCTATAAGCGTTTCAATGATAAATGGGACGAAGACCGCTGATCCAACTGAGGAGGCTACATCGAGTGCATGGAAGGACAAAAGGACTAAACAAGCTAACAAGTCCAAATTTCGAAAAGATGGACGGGGTATAGCTGAGAAGCCAGCCGAAACTCAGAATATTCCGGTCACTATAAATGCTTCGCATTCATTCGCTAATTCTAAGAATGAATTAATCAAGGGTAAGGGAACAACCAACCCGCTTCTACAGGCTGCCCCAGAAGGAAGAAATTGGATCTGGATTGGTGGACTGTCTGATGCTACTACCGAGTCAAGTGTTTTGGCCTATGGCAAAGAAAAATGGCCAGATAAGGAGTTCTTGTGTTTCGACCTGAAGTCTAAAAGCAGGAGGAAATCGTTTAAATTTGGCAGTAAAATGGTCTCTTTCCAGGAACTTCTGGACGCGAAGATGTGGCCGGAGGGAATTACCGTTCGTCCATTTCGGAGTATCCAATCATAAAAGAAATTTACCCAGTATTGGTATTAACTCCAAATTGGAGATTACATGCGATAGTTTAGGTAATGTAATCTCATGTTATTATCAAAATGTTAGGGGACTTAAAACTAAAACTATTAATTTCTATAAATCTTTATCTTTGTACAATTTCGATATTATTTTATTGACAGAAACTTGGTTATCATCTAATATTGCCAATTCTGAGTTATTTGATGATAGATATTCAGTATATCGTAAGGATAGGGATTCATTCACCAGCGATAAAAAGACAGGGGGTGGAGTTCTGGTGGCTGTTCATAAAAGGGCAGCTTCCCGAATTTTACTTCCCGAATTTGATGATTTGGAGCATGTAATTGTTAAAGTTAATTATGGTAATTTGTCATTGTTGTTATCAGTTGTCTATTTTCCTCCCTGTAGTGATTTAACTTCGTATGAAAAATATGGGGAAGATATTGAAAACTTGCTGGATAAATATGTCGAGTTTGACGTGCTGTGTTGTGGCGACTTTAATCTGCCGGGCATGTGTTGGGACTATTCAGAATCGAAGTATGAATCTGTTTGTTTATCAAGTAAACAGATGTTCTTGTGGAATTTCTTGTCTTTTTTAAATTTGCGACAGGTCAACGAAGTATTCAATTCTAATAATGTTTTACTCGATTTAATTTGTACATCATTGGAATCTATCAAAGTGGAACCAGCCGTCGAACATTTAGTTCCTTGTGATAAACACCATCCAGCGTTATATTTTGAAATTCTTACCTATAACAGATCCAATTTAAGTAAACCGTTGTTTACATTTTTTGACTACAAGAACGCTGATTATGAATCATTAAACAACTTTTTCAGTGGTATTCATTGGGATGATGTTTTCTTTAATATTGTGGATGTTGATTTGTTCGCTGAGAAATTTTACGGGATTATTATGGGAGGTATTGACTTATATGTCCCTTAAAAAGTGTCCAGATCTTATTCATTCCCTTGCTGGTTTTCATTAGAGCTGAAAACTTTAATATTCAAAAAGAAAGAGGCACACAAAAGGTACAAGAAATTTGGCAGAGAAGAAGATTACCATATTTTTTCTCTTTTAAGAGATAAATGTAGAACCTTATCAGAATCTTGTTATACCGAATATCTGAATACAGTACAACAATCTATCAACTCTGATCCTAAGTTTTTCTGGAAGTTCATCAGCGATCGAAAAACTGAAAAAGGATTTCCATCTTCTATGTATTTAAATGGTGTTGTTGCTGATTCTGATGGGGATATTGCGGAGTTGTTTCGGTTGAATTTCTCCGGGATTTATGTAAATTCACCAGCCAGGGATATATCTTTTGTCGCGGACAATACAGTGGACGTCTTTAATTGCCCTTGTTCCTTAGATGACGTCCGGAATCAGCTGATGGCTCTCTCGAGTCGAACCGATTCTGGTCCTGACAATTTATCCGCCTTATTCTTGAAGAGTTGTAGGGATTCTCTTTTGGTTCCCATTTGGTCCTTTTTCAACTTGTCGTTAGCTTCGGGGGCGTACCCCTCATGTTGGAAACACAGCTATGTTCTACCAGTTTTTAAGTCCGGGGATAGCAGTAACATAGAAAACTACAGACCCATTAGTAAAATTTCATATTTGCCCAAAGTACTGGACTCTATAGTTACGTCCAAGTTAACTCCAATGTTTAAGCAGATTATAATTAATGAACAGCATGGTTTCGTTTCGAGAAGGTCTACCACAACTAATCTTCTGGTTTATGTTGATGGGTTATGTGGAGCGCTTGAGAGAGGACACCAGGTGGACTCCGTTTATACCGACTTTTCTAAGGCCTATGATAGAGTGGCCCATTGGATCTTCAAATTGAAAATCGAAGCACTTGGGGTGAGAGGACAGTTGTTAAGTTGGTTGGTTGACAGAATTAAAGGCAACAAATTGAGGGTGAAAATTTTCGATGTTTGTTCTGGAGAGTTTGAAGCAATATCTGGGTTGCCTCAGGGTTCTTCTCTGTCTCCTCTGTTGTTTTTATTGTTTATCAATGATGTATACGAGGTTTTATCATACTGCTCTTTTTTACTGTTCGCCGATGACCTGAAGCTTTTTCGGGAGATTATTAGCTATTCAGATTGCTCACTGATACAAGCCGACTTGGATGCATTGATGTGTTGGTGTGTTAAGAACGAAATGAAACTGAACATAACCAAGTGTAAAGTTATGCGTTTCTTCAGGGGTTGGTCCCCAATTGAGTTCAGTTACTATATTTCGGGGCAACTTTTGGATGGGGTAGAGGTTATAAGGGATCTGGGTGTCTACTTCGATTCCAAGCTTGATTTTGTTTCCCATATCAATTTAACCATTCGTAAAGCTTTCAGAATGCTGGGTTTCGTTAAACGGAATACAAAAGATTTTAATGACATCGATGCTATAAAAAACATATATGTAGCTAACGTCAGGAGCATTTTGGAGTACTGCTCTACCGTTTGGTCACCATACTACCAGGTCCACAGTGATAATATTGAGAGGGTACAGAAAAAGTTTTTGAGGTGGATAGGATATAAGCGGGGCATTCCGTCGAGTGAAATTGACTATGGTTTATTGATGTCCGGCTTATTCTTGAAACCTCTTCACGAACGAAGAAAAAATTTCGGGATAATGTTTGTTTATAAGCTCCTTAATGACCTCATTGATTGTCCCTATCTATTGGAAAGATTGAATATTAATGCAGTAAATGTTAATTTGCGTCATAGAAATTTTTTCGTACCTGAGTTTCATTCCAGGAACTATTCTTATAACAACCCGGTGGATAGGGCAATGAGAGCATCTAATGAATCGGGTTTGGATTTGCTGAATGAGTCCCTATTCGCTATCAAAAGATATTTCAATGATTCTTGAAAAAAAAAACAATGTTCATTTTTTTCTGTGTTTTCTGGGCCTTCAGCTGAGCTGTGTTATTTTTGTTGTTTTATTATTGTGCATTATTTCTCGTTATCATGTAAAATGGTTGTACCGTTTGAATAAATAAATAAATAAATAAATTAAAATTGAGATTTACAGAATGTGCGTTAATTTTTTTGAGTAGTGTAGTATGGTGCTTTTTTAATACCCGGTATTAAAAATTTTTTTGAGTGCAACAATAACAGCGCCTGAGGAAGCACATTAACAGACTGCCCATTGCCAGAGGCTTAAGTATGAGGGGCAATAATCACCAGTATAAACCAGATTCGTCATTATTGTGAACCTGTTCCTCTGTTGAATTTTTTTCTCTGATAACAAGAACGTTGGCAATCTTTTTTTTTTTATTTTTGGTGTATCAGGGGAAAAATCTGCAAGTCAGACGAACCACCCTCTCCTGAGGGGTAACAAGTATGGGGATTCTCACTCTCCTGAGCTCGAGACCCACTAAAAACCCCTAACTGCTTCTTTAATATTGGTTCCGGGCATTTGCCTAAAAACCGTTCATCTCTTAGTCGGTTTTCTTCTCGCACACTATCGTGCTGGGATTTATGTGTTTAACCTCTATTGGATAACACTTTATTGGATTTTTCAATAAGTTTCTGTTCTTATTTTAATCTCTTCTTAATTGATCTCTTGGTCTCCTTCGGTAAATTCGCATTCTCCTTTTGTCTTCCTCTGGTTCGTAGTCCACTATAGTATATCCTAATCCAAGAGGCCAGCCGTAAACATTGCAGCATGCAGTGATCACGCGTCAAGAACGTGATAACGCAGAGGTGTACTAATAAATTTTATTCCGAGAGCGTTATATTTTGAAACTTTTTAAGTGGTCCAGTTCCGGTGAAAAATATGTATGCTTATCTACGAGTCTCAGTAATGAACAATTAATCTAAAGATCCCACTTTAATACATACTATGTATATAAATGTGTAACAATATTTTTTGTAAAAGTGACTAGTCCGTAGTGTCGTCAGAAGATGCAGAACTTTCTTTTAACATGTCCACCTCAACTTTTTGTTTGACATGTTCCACGCACTTTCTTCATCTTTCCTAAGTAACCCGTGAGAGAGCCTCCTGAAAAAGATTTTGGACGTCAGCCATTTTAAATGTGCTGTTTTTATCTGCCACAAAATTCTTGACATCGGCCCAAATCAATTCAATAGGGTTTAGTTCGCAGTGGTAGGGCGGTAATCTAAGTACAGTAATATTTTGGGCCTTTGCGGTTTCATCTACGATGTATTTTTCAAAGTTTTCTTTGTTCTGCCTGACTATCTGCAACAATTGCGCTTTTATGAGGTCAGGGGTGAAATCAATATTTTTCTCCCTCAACCATTGTTGGATATCACTCTTTCTGAATTGTGAGTGAGGAATTTTTTCCATTTTCCTTGAATGGTAAGGAGCATTATCTAAAAGTACTACAGAATTTTCCTCCAATTTAGGAAGTATACCCTTGAACCACTTTTCGAAGGACTGACCATCCATTCCTTCATGGTAGTCACCAGTTTTTTTGGATTGGAAAGTCCAGAGTCCTCCAGTTAAAATACCAGTGTCACTGCCAATATGACATACTATAATTATTTGCCCTTTGCCTGGAAAAATATATTCACTTCATTTGAAAAAGAATGTTGAAATTGTTTGCCACCAAAAAGGTACTAACATCAAGTTTCACAAAACTTTGATTGCTCGATCAACGATTTGGCATTCGATTTCCCGAAGGAAATCATTGAAACTTTTATATTTTCGAATATATTGGAGGAGTAGCAGTTGAGAATCATTAAATGGGCGTGTATAGATAATTATTTGGTGCAAGAATGATATTCAGAATGCTTATGACCAACTTATCGACTGAAAACTAATTGACGTTCATCCGTCAATCGATCGTTGATTCTCTGATCAGGCTTTATGAAACCGAAGGTTAAACGATGGTTAAACTCAAAATTCAAGACCTTACCAGACGGATTTTTTAATCCAGTAGATAGTCCAGCAAGTAACGCTTGCCGAGAAGATGTAACTGTTTAATCGGTCCTAACTTTGGATTTAGTATGACCGGCATTTACCCAAGTTTCATCCAAGTAGTAAATCTTCCTGTTTTCATCACGGAAGGCCCTAATTTTCGTGAGATAGTTTCTTCTCCAACATTTAAAGTCGTCACGGTCCATTAAAAAACTGTTGCGTTGGCGACGTCCATGTTTGAAATTAAGTTTTTTCAATATATAAGAGAAATTACTCTTCTTAAAATTTGGCAAGTTCGAGTCTTCATTACCTATTTTTAATACTTTGTAACGTGACAATTGCCCTGAAGGGCGTTCGAGCATGATACTCTACTTCTAATTTCTCAAGGGGGGCTTGATTTCCCCAGCAACAAAATTCCCAGTCAGGTTTTTCACAATATATTATTTAAAATAATTACAATGTACAATCTGAAAATCACTCGTAATGACAGGAATTTAAAGTTTACAGTCTCTCAAAATTTCACAACTTAGATCTACTTAGCTTAAGTGAGTTCAAGCAACAGATCTGTCCCTGTTGGACGTGGGTTTCCTGTAGTATTCGATAATGTGCAGCGTAGAGTTGAATTTCAGCCCAAGGTTGATGATTCTGCTTTAAACCAAAATCGTACTTTCACAGTCAGACACCTGCATTTCTGTCCAAATTCTATTGAGCCTCAAGCTCCGTTCAAATGCTGTGCTTCATGCCAAAGTTGCATTCCAAATTCTTGTCAAACACATAAGCACCCAGCTCCGGTACAGAAATTGGAGCTCCAGTCCAGAAATTTGAGCTCCGGACCAAAAATTTGAGCTCCGGACCAAAAAGCTATGCGAAATAAACAAGAATGAAAATGTGCAGAAAAATTTAACAGAACTCCTTCTCAACTCTTCATGAGAAAACAAAGATTTTCATGAACAAAATAATATAATTATTAAATAAACCTGAGAAGGAATCCTGCTCTGGGGAAATGAAAAGCAGTACAAGAACATGTGCTGTAAAACAAAATGAAGGCAAGCAATAAATCTAGAACCAGCAAATTTACCTAATCAAATATTCCTAGTGAGATCCCTGTTTAAATTAAAGGAATTATGAACTTACCGAGACAATATTGTTAACCTCGCCAACTTAAAATTCATTAATTTCAGAATAATCAATCGATGAATTCCGATACGATATTTCGACAGATAACCTTCTTCCTTGAGGGAAAAAGCGGAAAAGAAAGAACCTTCGAGAGATTTTCAATGCGCAGACAAATGGAAGATCACAGAGGCGCGAGACACAGAGTTAATGTGTGTCAACGTAAAGATGTAGTTCGCGAAAATCAGCGGCGTTGCAACAATAAGGTGTTAAGCATGGGCGTGCAAGTCGTTGCAACTTTCTCTATAGTCGGGTGTTCATTTCTGAAGAAAAACTCGTGAACTTTTCGCCGTATTACATTTTTATCGAAATCTGATAAGGACTCCCATTTGGTGGTCCGATTTTGATTTGTTGCCGGCTGTGATAGAACACCGGAATTTATGTATTCGGAAATAATTCTCCTAACACTTCGAGCTCCAATGCCAAGTCTCTCAGCAACTCGGAGTTCTACGTCCTTTAAACAAATTCTCGCATTTTGAATAATCTCAATTTTATAAGTATTCAAAATCATTTCTTTTATCTCGGCACTGAAGTGTCGTTTCAGACGTCTCTTCTTTGGAGGACTTAAGTCAACACGCGATTCCTCAGCAGTATCAGTAGGGGAGACTAGGGAGCATTGATACATGGGGAGGCTTGATACAGGCTTATATCCGCGGTCTGTAGCCGTTTTCAAAAGTAATATACTGGTGAACACAATTCTCTGGCAGAAAGCACTACATGACCTTAATCTGTAAGGCTAACAGTAGTTCGTTCGTGAAATATTCAACAAAGAGTGTTTAGAGGTGAGAAATTGTAAGTATTTACTCACGTTACCTAAGGGTTTTATGATCATGCATTAATTTTTCAGCATAAACAAACATTTGACTGGGAAATATGCATAAACCTACTTAATTTACTGTTTTATTAGGTTGCCAAAATGTATGGGTATAAAATGAAAACATAAATTACTTTAAAACTTGCTTTCAGGGAGGTTTGAGACATTTAGGGTGGGGAGGCCTGATATATGTATCATCTTAAAAAAATATTCCGGAGCTGGTTGGACAGGCCTACATAAAGGCGTTTTTACCATCCAACCTACCTTCTAAACATGTTTTTGCACCTACGGGACCAAAGCAAACCAGTATCATTGCTGACCTACCTACTGATCTAGTAATTCTGGATCAGGCGTCAGGTGTGCTCGCAATGGTGCCAAGAAGAATGTGACCGTGTTAAAAATGGCACAAAAATGTTTATATGTGACATTTGCAAGTGATAACAATGGGGCTTATATTTTCAGTTTATGTGTCTCATGCCTCCCAGTACACCGTATCAATCCTCCCATATGTGGGGAGGCTTAAGACATTTTGCATGTTTTTGTGTTCAACGTTTTGTACAGAAAAGGATGTTTATATTTTGAGAATTCTATATTTATTTCGTTGAACGATTAATCGAAGAATTATATCTAATATATAAAATTCTCGTGTCACAGTTTTCGTTGCCATACTCCTCCGAAACGGCTTGACGGATTTTGATGAAATTTTTTGTGCTTATCCGGTATCTATGAGAATCGGCCAACATCTATTTTTCATCCCCCTAACTGTTAGGGGTAGTCCACCCCTAAATTTTTTTTTTTATTTTTTAGACAAAATTTTTAATTTTTATTTTTTTATGATACATACATAATACAACATAAAAAAGGAAATTATTTATATGCGTTTGGCGGGTCAGCTAGTAATGTTATAAAAGTCCTGTTCCTTCATATAATTCATTTTACAAAAATAAATATTCCAAAAACATATCAACCCTCCCCAGTCCCCCCTACTTGACATTGTCTTAAATGCTTGTAACTTGAATAACTTGCTACAACTATAAACCAATTTACGAAAGAAAAAGCAATGAATGACCTCTGCAGTTCTGCACAACAATTCGCATACAATCAATGAATCAAACGTAATGCGGTTCTGCGGAAGTTGCTTTTTGCTCCCGCCCGCAAACATGGCGTTCCTGAAGCTTTGACCCATGATATAAGAATATAATGATATATCATGCTTTGACCAATAAGATGAGTACCTCAAATAAGATCACGCGTTAGTCAGTTTGTTTACGCTGGCCTCTCGGATTTGGATAGACTATAGTCTCCTGAGTTCTTTATTCGGAAGGTTTTTCGCTGTTTCGAATAATTTCTCTGCTTTTCCGTTCATCAATTCCTTTATGGTTTCCCATTTTAGGTCCCTATAAATCTGTCTATACCTGACAAACCAAGCAGCTTGTTTTCAGTGGCCTGAATTCTTTTGATATGGCTCTTCGCCGCGAAACCCCAAGCAACTGATCTATAGGTCAGTTGAGTTCTACCAACGGCTTTGATTATCTTCAATTTTGTCTCTTTCGACATGTGGCTTCATCTTCCTATCAGAAGGTAGAGTCTATTCATCGCTGCTTCCGTGTGTCCGTAAAGTTAGCACCCACTTTTTCGAAAATGAAAAAATTTTTGTTTGCATTCGTTAGTAAGTATTTGTAACACCAAAATTTTCGTTTGTGCCTCGAAGGTACTAGTAGAAAAACACAGCATTCCGCTGGGTGCTAACTTCACGGGCACCCACTGTTCGATTTTTCGCGAAAAATAATGTACAGTTGGTAAGTTCATCGTTAGAAACTATTTGTAACACAAAAATTTTTTGTTTGTAACATGAAAATGACAACCTCCAAATGCAAAGTTAGCACCCACATTTTCGAAAATGAAGATAATTTTTTTTTATTCGTTCGTAACTCGTTAGTAACTATTTGTAACCCAAAAATTTTCGTTTGTATCTCAAAGGTAGTGCTAGAAAAACACTGCATTCCGCTAAATGTTAACTTCACGGGCACGCACTGTTCGATTTTTCGCGAATAAATAGTACAGTTGGAAAGTCCAAGGTTAGTAACTATTTGTAACACTAAATAACTAACCTCTAATAGGAAAATGATACAATGCGAAGTTAGCACCGACTTTTTCGAAAATGAAGATAATTTTTTTTCCTTCTGTTAGTTAGTCGTTAGAAACTTTTTGTAAAACTAAAATTTTCGTTTGTATTCGAAAAGTAATGAAAGAAAATTACAGTATTACGCTGGGTGCTAACTCACCGGGCACCCAAAAAAAAAATAAAATTCAGTTGTAAAGTCCATCGTTCGTTACTGTTTGAACCACAAAAATTGTTGCTAATAGCCTCACATATAATGGGATAATGTCATCCCGAAAATGCGGATATAACACACTCATTTTCAAATATTCCATATTTCTTTTTGTTCCCAATAGAACTTCGTTAGTAACTATTTGCGGGACAAAATTTTTTTCTACCCTTTCACTAATTGAAAAATTGTACCCTGAAATAGTGAAGACTGTGAGTAAGAACCAATATATTGGCAAATTCTAGATTTCACTTTTGCTTTCGGTAGTACCCTGTTACTCAATGTTCGACACACAAAATTTTTCGTCAGTAACCTATTCTGCAATTGACAAAATAGCACCACATAAAGTGCAAAATTAGCATTTATGTATAAACATTTTGGAAAATTCTGAATCAGTTTATTGCTTCCGTAAAATAACTCCATCTGTAACTACATATTTGTGACACGAATTTCTGTTTCGTTTCAAGTTTTTTCTTCATGGAAATTTTCATCTTGGACCCGATGCACTTCGTTAGTAACTATTTGTTAGCAGTTAGTTAGCATTTCGCTAGGTGCTAGCTCAAAATCAAAGATCAATCGAATATAAAATATAATTAATAATAATAATAATAATATTTAATTGCCATAACAATGTCATACATAGTGTAATGGACCCCAGTTTTCTGAGGAAAATTGGAGTTCATCTTGGTGCATTTTTTTCGTTTTAAATTTCCGTCTTTGAAAATATTTTAATTCTCGAATGTTCCGTGCGTTCGTTCCGACGGGCGGAGTAAGTGTGAAAAGCCGCTTGTCTGTATTTCGCGTTGTTTTTCTTACATGCCGCTGAAGATTTCAACGTTTTTCGTCTGTTGATGTGCGATAGACCGGAGCTGACGACGTTTTTCAGTCTTGTCGTATTCTGGAATTTTCAGATTTTTACCGTGAGAGGGGATATGCCTATAAAGGCGAATTTTCCCCCCGCGACGGTCACTTTTCGACTTTTCGACTGTTACTTCAGTTCTCCGGCTGACTTTTGAATTTTACTTCAGTGCTTTCCTTTCGCTTGAGTGTTATTTCGCTTTCTAGCGTGGTTTCTAACTTCTGTTATAAATTCAGTTGATTTTCCGTAGTACTTTCGCCGTTGAGAATAATCATTTTGTGTTATTTGCATCAGTGCTTAGAGTTGGTTTTTTAGTTTTTTTTTCTTTTTAAATCCTTTGAGTTTCGAGTGCTTGAAACAAAGGAGGTAGGTCCCCGTCTGTACCGTTCAGTTTCTTTGTTAGACCTACGCCGTTACTTCTTTAACTTTGACACTGCTGTACTGTATCGTTTCCTGTTGTATTTTATCGTTCTTTACCCTGTTCGCGTTCCGCGTCATAAGTGTTAAATCCGAAATCTCTTCTTTTCTGTCAATCATGGTGTGCTATAACCCTTGGGGCAGAGAATAAGAGATACCGCACGTTACTGAGGGGAAAGTTCCGTCAACCCCCCTGTCCGCGTTCCGCGTCATAAGTGTTAGATCCGAAATCTCTTCTTTTCTGTCAATCATGGTGTGCTATAACCCTTGGGGCAGAGAATAAGAGATACCGCACGTAATCAGTGAAATCCCGTAGTTGCGTTAAAAATAGACATCTTCTTCGCTGTCAATCATGGTGTGCTATAACCCTTGGGGCAGCGAATAAAAGTCTCGAACAGACCCGCCCTTATTGTGTTTCATTCCCGGAGAAATACAACTACACACCGATACCGTATAGCAAGTCCTTAGCATTCGTCAGTTCTGGTTGGCGCATTTTTGTTGAACCGTTGATTTTTCACTACACCCGGTATAAATTTCATAAAGTGCTCGTGACCGGATAAGATCTCCCGAATGTATTTTCACTGATAGAATCACTCATATTTTATATCACACATATCTCCCTTGTACATACAATTAGTTTCCGAAGTTGTGAATAAACTTTTACATAGTTCGATTTTGACTTCTTCGTTGTCGCTACTACCCTAGACAACACCGAGCTCTGTCTCTGGCTAGCAGCTACTCTGGTAGGTTTGCTATTCTTCCTATTGAAAAGAATAGCTGGCGCTCGAGATTAAGGATTCTCCGAGAAACGCGCGTTACAAAAATGGCGCCCGAGCAGGGACCGTGCAAAATCTACTAGGAAACAACAGAGGTGAGAAACATTAACCGGACAGTGAGTGAATTCCCAAAACAGTGAGTAAAACCTAAGAACAGTGAGTAACTATTTCTTGAACCGAGAACTGTGAAAAATAAACTTGATCTGTGTTTTATTACCTGCCACTCTGTATTGAACTGTTATACTGTGAATTGAATTGGACTATATTCTGAAAATTTTTCCTATTGTTGAAACCTATTGGAAATTATTTAATTATTCCTTTTGCCGATTACTTTATTGAGTTATTGAAAACTGAACTGTTGTTGCGCCTTAATATCAGTGAAAATTATTTCCGATTTCTTATTATTTCTGATTTATTGAATTGAACTGTTTTAATTTCGTATTGAAGGTGAGTGAATTTCCGAACATTGAAAATTTATTGTCACAATTGGTAAAATTTAATAGGTTTTATTTACCTATCAGTTTAATAGTGAATCACCTATTACCCTATTGATAACTTGTCTACCTGCTTTTATTTTCTGTTGACCTGTACTGTTGAAACTTACCAATTATTGCTGATTTTTCTGAAACCTATTGCGATTTATTTTCTGGATATTGAACTTGAAAAACTATTTGGAATCTAACCTGTGCGTTCTGGTGCGGTTCGAATTTCGGGAAATTTTCCGGACTATAAGAGACGACTTGCGAGTGAGTGCGGTATTTCGCGAATATTTTCGGACTTTAGTGGGACTGATTGACATTTTTTTTTTTCAAGTAACGTTGGACTTGTAAAATTTTTAGTGTGATACATCGGGACTTAGATTATTTTAGTGCGCCGGGACTTGAACTTAGATTTTTTTTGATACACCGGGACTTAGACTTTATTTTTTTTTTTTTGGGGTTACACCGATACCCACTTCGAGCTTGAGTGAGTAAGTTAGCCAACGATTAACTCACCGGGTTGGACTTAGAACTTAAACAGATTGTGGAGGACATACCGAGTGTGAAAGGTTGGTGCGTTCTGAATCGGACTTCGTTGAAAATAATATGTCGAACATGGACGTAAACCGGTTACTCAGTGATGAACTTACATACGAATTACAACTGAGAGGACAATCGATACCGGGTACTGTGATGACTAAACGGAGTCTACTACGACAAGTACTTCAGGCTAATGAACCTCTATTACCCCCAACATCATTGAACCCCGCCTCGGAGATTGAGATTTGCCAAAATAAACTCACCGATTTAGTGGAATCCCTTCAGAACTTCAATCATGAGAATGCAGCTAACGAATTTTCGCGAATTTACACCCGATTAATACACATACAAGGAAGGCTGGACTTTATTGTTACTGCAGACACAACACAGTTACACCTAGTTGGACAAATGAAGGCAACTACAGCTAAGGCGTTGGAAGCACTAGAGGAGCTACGTAAAAAGAGCAATCGTGAACAGCTGCAGACATCTAACCGACATCAGAAGTCTCTCTTAGATGTGGAGGTGCCCAGTTCACCTGGAGTGTCACCGATCCAACCGGAGAGGATTTCAGGGCTCCGAGAGCCATCGCTTATCGACTTGGGAGATGGTGTCGATCCTCCTGTAGTAGCCCATGTCTCACATACTGGCACACCTGTAAGGAATTCAACATTAGAAGAGGTCATGAATGAGACAAGACAGACATGTAGAGCATTACTGCGACAGTTACCAGCGATACCTCTCACGCAGTCACAGGACTGTAGAACAACCACACCTGAGGGTCTGACACAGGGTAGATGGATTAATTCTACCCGAAGGGTGTCTTTTCCACACTTACCTGCACCGTGGATAAGTCCTGACCGACCAATTGTCACTACACCTGCCAGATCAGAACCGGAGCCCCGATCGACAGTACCGACTGTCCCTGTACACAAATGGAACATTTCATTTGATGGCACTGGAAGTGTGACCGGATTTCTTGAAGAGGTGGAGAGGCTGGCTGAATCCCGTAAAGTGTCCCTGGAACAAGTTTTCGAATCAGTTTATGAATTACTACGGAAAGATGCAAGGGATTGGTTTATTCCCAGGAGAGGTACTTTCGAGGACTGGGAAGATTTTTCCAACCAACTGAAAGAAGCATTTCTGCCTGTCAACTATGAGGAGAATCTGTTGGAGGAAATAAAAAGACGAACACAAGGACCTGAAGAAAAGCTGCTTCTGTATGTTACTCGGATGCAGAACTTGTTCCAGAAGCTCACCTATACAAAACCATCCGAGGTGGAGCAGATCCGACTCATCCGACAGAGGTTGATTCCGCCCTTACAGCAGGCCTTGGCCTTCCAGGAGACCAAGACGTATGATGAACTTCTCCGTAAAGGAAAAGTTTTTGAACTGGTCCAATGGCAGATGAGCCAGTACACCCGGCCACCCTCAAAACCAGGTTTCGTGGAGGAACCTCACCTAACGTACACTCCCCGCCAACTGAACCGATATCAGGCGAGTTTTTCTGTGGATACCGGAGAACAGGTACAAACAACTGATCATAGGAAATCAATCCCGCCGACACCAGCCAACCAGACACGACTTTCTCCGCCGGGGGAAAGCCGTCCAAGGCCACCCAGATCCAGAGAATCAATAGTCCAGCAACAGGAATCACACCGTCCAACTTCTGGAGACAGGTCCGAAGGTAGATCCGGAAATTCAACACCGCCACCCCGTCGTCGAGCCGAAGATGGCCGCGCTGACCGGACCCAATCACCATCAGGGAGGAGAGTGTCCTTCCAGACACAGTGTTTCCGATGTGGTGGATATGGCCACATGCGTCGAGAATGTCGCAGGCCACCGAAAATCTTCTGTTCTCGATGTCAGAGGGAGAACATTCTATCACGAGACTGCCCGTGTTCGGAAAACTAAAGGGGAGATTGGAGACGGAGTCGACCACATCTCCCGGAATCTTGACTCCACTGACACCGACCACCTGTAATGATAACCGACCGTTAATAGAGGTCAAAATAGCCGGCGAACACTTCCGAGCACTGATAGATACAGGAGCGACCAGGAGTTTTTGCAGTCAGGCCGTATCCGATCAGTGTGAAAGTAAAGGAATCACAGGACAAACAATGCACAACAGTTTTGCAGTAATAGCGAACGGAAAAACCACCGTCACGCCGAAACTGTACACCACCACCGTGCAAATTTCCGACTACACACTGCCTGATTTGAAATTCTTACTGGTACCAAGCTTACCGGTAGACATTATTCTGGGGATGGATGTTCTGTCGACTTTCAAGTTTTCCGTAAATCTCAGTACCGCCGAATGTTTCCTGGAAGGCCGACTGGTCTCGAAGCCGATGGCTCCCGTCGAAGCCACCGCAGAAGTTCACACCGCCGAAGAACACCTGTTGGAGCTGACGGAGTCTCAGAAACAAGAACTGGAGGCATTTCTGACCGAGGAATTAAAGAAGTTCGAAGACCTGTATGGTACAACCGACCTGATTGAACACAAGATCAAACTGAAACCGGGCACCGAACCGATCAAACAACGATACCGACCTCTAAATCCGAAAATGCAGGAGATCTTCAATCAGGAAGTGGACCGTATGTTGGCTGAGGGAGTGATTGAACCCTCCAAGTCACCGTGGAGTTCACCTGTTGTATTGGTCAAGAAGAAAGACGGAAAGTACCGTTTCTGCATCGACTTCCGTGCTGTTAACCAAGTGTCTGTGAAAGATGCATACCCGTTGCCGTACATTTCTGGGATTCTGGACAAACTCCGAAAAGCGAAGTACATCTCCACACTGGACCTGAAACAAGGATACTGGCAGATACCATTAGCAAAGGAGAGCCGTCCGATTACTGCATTTACCGTCCCCGGAAGAGGTCTGTTCCAATTCACCGTGATGCCGTTCGGTTTACATGCAAGCCCAGCCACCTTCCAGAGGTTCCTAGACACCGTCATTGGCCCAGAAATGGAACCGGAAGCGTTCGCTTACCTGGACGATATAGTTGTCCTGGGGGAAACTTTCGAGGAGCACCTGGAGAACTTGAGAGAAGTATTCCGACGGTTGAGAGAAGCTAATCTTCGTCTCAACCCCGACAAGTGTGACTTTGAGCGAAAATCCCTAAAATACCTTGGACATGTCGTCACCTCCGATGGCATCTGTACCGATCCCGACAAAGTGTCTTCGATAGTGTCTTTACCAATACCGAAAACCGTCCGAGAACTTCGTCGATTCCTTGGAGTTGCCAGCTGGTACCGTCGTTTCATAGAGAACTTCTCCGATCTAGTTTCTCCGTTGACTCGATTACTGCAGAAGAAACACCGTTGGAAATGGGGAGAAGACCAGCAGAAGGCCTTCGAGCTTCTGAAACAAAAACTCACAGAATCTCCGATACTGGCTTGTCCAGACTTCACCCAACCGTTCGTTCTGCAAACTGACGCCAGTGACATGGGCCTTGGAGGTGCCCTAACACAAGTGATCGATGGAGAGGAGAGAGTAATCGCCTATGTGAGTCGAACACTAAACCCCGCAGAAAAAAATTACTCCGTGTCAGAAAAGGAATGTCTCGCCATAGTATTTTCCATAGAGAAACTGCGACCGTACCTAGAAGGATTCCATTTCACAGTAATTTCCGATCACATGAGTCTGAAATGGCTAAACTCCATCAAGTCACCGTCCGGAAGAATTGCTCGATGGGCCGTTTTCCTTCAGCAATTCGACTTCGAAGTCCAGTACCGTAAAGGATCGATGAACAAAGTAGCCGACAGCCTGTCCCGAAGCCCGTTGCCGTCCCTAGATTCCGTATGTTTATCCGAGATAGAAACAACCCAGTGCAAATGGTACAACAAGAAGTTACAGGAGGTGGAAAAAGACCCAGCAAATTTTCCTGACTACGCCGTTAGGAATGGAAAACTGTTACGACATTTCTGGGACTCATCCGACTTCACAGAAGATGGAACCGGCCAACCCTGGAAACTCTGTGTACCGACCGAACAGCGAACCGAAGTATTGAAGGAAAACCACGACTCAGAACTAGCAGGTCACATGGGGATTGCCAAGACGATTGCACGGATAGCCAGAAACTATTACTGGCCAGGGATGTTTAGAGACACTGCGAAATACGTGAGAAACTGCACATCGTGCCAAAAGTACAAAGTTTCGCAACAGAAAACCCCTGGTAAGATGCAACCACACCGAATGGCGGATGCGCCGTTCAAAGAAGTATCCACGGACATAGTTGGACCATTGCCACGGTCAAAAAAGGGAAACTCCTACATCGTGGTAATGCAAGACCGGTTCACAAAGTGGGTAGAGTGTCGTCCGTTGCGGAAAGCTACCGCCAAAACTGTTTATTCGGCCCTCTACGAACAAGTCATACTGAAATACGGTTGCCCAAAGCTAGTAATATCCGACAATGGAGTACAATTTGACAGCAGACTATTCAAGAACAGTCTCCGAGAGCTGAACATTGCTCACCGTTTCACACCACCGTATACTCCTCAGTGCAACCCCGTAGAAAGAGCTAACCGTACCCTAAAGACCATGATAGCACAGTTTTGTGAAGCCGATCAACGAACCTGGGATGAAAAGATAGGAGAGTTAACGTTTGCCATCAACACCGCTAAACAGGAGTCTACTGGATTTACACCGGCATTTTTAAATTATGGAAGGGAACTAGAAGTCCCGAGGGCGATTTATTCGACAAACCCCCACAATAACGAAATGAACAGAGAATCCAACCGTATAGAAGAAGCAAACAGAGACATGACTTACCGTACTCAACAGATCAAACATCTCCAGGAGGCTTATGAGTTCGTCCGTACTAAACTGTACCGTGCCTTCCAGCAACAGGCTCACCACTACAATCTTCGACGAAGAGAAATCCGATACCATGTGGGAGATAAAGTTCTACGCCGGGACCGTCCTTTATCCTCGGCCGTTGACAGTTTCGCCGCCAAGTTGGCTCCGAAGTTTTCCGGACCGTTTACCGTTGTTGAAGTTGTTTCACCTGTCGTCTATGACCTGAAAGATACAGAGGGTAGAAAAATCACTAACATACACATTAAAGATTTAAAACCATTTCATGCATAACCTATATTATTGTCATGATCCGTTAACCGTTCTATAGAAATAACCTCTGAAAGGAGGAAATCCGTTATTTTTCCGTTACCGAATATATATATTTTTTCGTTACCGATTATATTATTATTATCTGTTTACCTGTTTATCTGAATAACTGTAGTTGCTCGATCAACCAGAACCAGTGCATCCAGACAATCTGTCTCCAAGAATCAGCGGATAGAACCACCCCGAAAGAAGTTGAACAAGTTCCGCATGTCAACCAGTAGGGAGTTCGCCCTCCGTGCCTGTCCAAGATACCAAGGCCACCTGCAAGGAGAAATCTCGTAAATCTGACGCACGTTATTCAGCATAATTATAACCGATTACACCGTAACAATTCCGTTCAAATTCCGTACAGGCACCACCGTTGACCGAAATACCGTATCTACAGATTTTCACCCGTTCAACATGCAATTATAAATCAAACCTGTTAAAACTGTCCGAAAAAATCTGTTATTTATGTAAGGAATACCAATAAAGGATACTGTTTCACCTTGCAACTGAGTATATCCGTCTATTAATCCAATAGATCTAACCAATCTCTGTCCTGAACCGAATCGAAATTATTGTACCGTCAATTTAACACTGTTTACCTGAAGAAAACACCGTCTACCTGAAAACAGAGTACAGAGAAAAACCGTTCCAAGAAGAAAAGTTGACCACGAGGAACGATGAAGATTGGAGAGTTTATTGTTAGAAATTACCCACCTGCAAGTCTCATACCGGATCCGAAAGTCTCAACGTCCGTACAGCCGGGTCACACCAGCCCATTGAGCCCCCACGTCGAGCTGTTGGAGGCTTTCCACCTGTTGCAGCTCCCACGATTCCTGGGTAACCTACAAAACCACGATGGAATTCAAACACCCGCCAAACACAGTTAAATTAGGTACTCACCGGAAGAATGAAACATGGCACGTTTCCGACCAGCGATGAAGATGAATTTCCACATGGAGAGGGAGGATTTTCCACTGTTATACACCATTTATCCACGGAACGCTGAACAAAGTTCTTTGACAAGATGGCGGAGACCTGCGCCGAAATGACTGACGCTGACGTTTCTGCGTGCGCATTGGAACTACCAGTGGCCAACCATAGAGAAGATAAGTACTATCGAATACAGCTATTGTAAACTGGTCACGAGTATATAGGTGGCGCGCGCGAAAGTAAGGTACTAGGGGTAGATAGAGTCGTGAAATTAAGCTCACTATTTCATCGTAAGTTAATTTCTTCCGAGGTGGAGGTGGTGTAATGGACCCCAGTTTTCTGAGGAAAATTGGAGTTCATCTTGGTGCATTTTTTTCGTTTTAAATTTCCGTCTTTGAAAATATTTTAATTCTCGAATGTTCCGTGCGTTCGTTCCGACGGGCGGAGTAAGTGTGAAAAGCCGCTTGTCTGTATTTCGCGTTGTTTTTCTTACATGCCGCTGAAGATTTCAACGTTTTTCGTCTGTTGATGTGCGATAGACCGGAGCTGACGACGTTTTTCAGTCTTGTCGTATTCTGGAATTTTCAGATTTTTACCGTGAGAGGGGATATGCCTATAAAGGCGAATTTTCCCCCCGCGACGGTCACTTTTCGACTTTTCGACTGTTACTTCAGTTCTCCGGCTGACTTTTGAATTTTACTTCAGTGCTTTCCTTTCGCTTGAGTGTTATTTCGCTTTCTAGCGTGGTTTCTAACTTCTGTTATAAATTCAGTTGATTTTCCGTAGTACTTTCGCCGTTGAGAATAATCATTTTGTGTTATTTGCATCAGTGCTTAGAGTTGGTTTTTTAGTTTTTTTTTCTTTTTAAATCCTTTGAGTTTCGAGTGCTTGAAACAAAGGAGGTAGGTCCCCGTCTGTACCGTTCAGTTTCTTTGTTAGACCTACGCCGTTACTTCTTTAACTTTGACACTGCTGTACTGTATCGTTTCCTGTTGTATTTTATCGTTCTTTACCCTGTTCGCGTTCCGCGTCATAAGTGTTAAATCCGAAATCTCTTCTTTTCTGTCAATCATGGTGTGCTATAACCCTTGGGGCAGAGAATAAGAGATACCGCACGTTACTGAGGGGAAAGTTCCGTCAACCCCCCTGTCCGCGTTCCGCGTCATAAGTGTTAGATCCGAAATCTCTTCTTTTCTGTCAATCATGGTGTGCTATAACCCTTGGGGCAGAGAATAAGAGATACCGCACGTAATCAGTGAAATCCCGTAGTTGCGTTAAAAATAGACATCTTCTTCGCTGTCAATCATGGTGTGCTATAACCCTTGGGGCAGCGAATAAAAGTCTCGAACAGACCCGCCCTTATTGTGTTTCATTCCCGGAGAAATACAACTACACACCGATACCGTATAGCAAGTCCTTAGCATTCGTCAGTTCTGGTTGGCGCATTTTTGTTGAACCGTTGATTTTTCACTACACCCGGTATAAATTTCATAAAGTGCTCGTGACCGGATAAGATCTCCCGAATGTATTTTCACTGATAGAATCACTCATATTTTATATCACACATATCTCCCTTGTACATACAATTAGTTTCCGAAGTTGTGAATAAACTTTTACATAGTTCGATTTTGACTTCTTCGTTGTCGCTACTACCCTAGACAACACCGAGCTCTGTCTCTGGCTAGCAGCTACTCTGGTAGGTTTGCTATTCTTCCTATTGAAAAGAATAGCTGGCGCTCGAGATTAAGGATTCTCCGAGAAACGCGCGTTACAATAGTTTGTTATATTTTGTGGTGCAAAAGGATGGGCATATCACTAAGCGATATCTTCCACCCTAATTATTGGGAAAAAAAAACAAGATATGACAATAAATGAAATAATAGATAACAAACAAAAATCTGACTACATAATTCGTCTCGGAAATACTGGATTTCCCATACAAGTACTTTAGTTAATATAAATAATTCGATGTGGAATATGTATCGATATAAATACGAAGATACTCCGAGCATAAACATCGGGTCCCAGATGGAAATTTCCATGAAGAAAAAACTTGAAACGAAACAGAAATTCGTGTCACAAATATGAAGTTACAGATGGAGTTATTTTACAGAAGCAATAAACTGATTCAGAATTTTCCAAAATGTTTATACATATATGCTAATTTTGCACTTTATGTGGTGCTATTTTGTCTATTGCAGAATAGGTTACTGACGAAACATTTTGTGTTCTATTTACTAACGAATGCAAACAAAATTTTTTTCATTTTCGAAAGAGTGGGTGCTAACTTCACGGACACTGCTTTCGTTATGTCGGTTGCTTGTCATTTTTCCAGTCGATTTCTTCGCCGTCAACTTCTAGATTCGTCGTGGGTCGCAGTCTCCTCTTCTGCAGTAAGATTGCTTGGCTCTTTTGTCCATTGTTTGATCATTTTTCTCTGTTATTGGGTGTAACCTGTTGAGAATAAATGTATTATTATTATTATTATGCACCAATCATTTGATTCGTCAATTGTTTCTTGTAGAACTCGTTCTATTGCTTCTGGGTTGCGGTGTCGTGTTGCTATGCCTGTGTGGTCAGCATTAGCATGGTTCTTGGATTCTTCGGAATATCGTGAATGTATATGTTGTACAGAAGTGGCCCAAGTACTGATCCTTGGGGTACTCCAGCCTCTATATCTCTTGTTGTGGAGCATTCTCCTTCCACTTTGACGTAAAATCTCCTATTTTTGAGATAATTCCTGATTAACTTGCATATTTTGATCGAATAACCAGTACATCTCATCTTATATATTAATGCTTCATGCCATACTCTGTCGAATGCTCTAGCGACGTCTAGTAAAACAAGATCTGTAGCTTGTTATTTTGGAATCCCTTTGTAATGTATTCTGTGAGCCTTAATAATTGTTGTTCTCTTGAATGCTCTCTTCTGAATCCTAACTGTTCTGGTGGTATTTGTTTCAGATTTTCGTTTTCCTCATTTAGCCTCGTGGCTATAATTCTTTCTACTACTTTTTCCTAACGCAGACAGTAGACTTATCGGTCTGTAGTTTTGTGGGAATGGTTTATTGAACACTATGACTTTCGCTGTTTTCCATTTTTCTGGGTAGTGTTCTGTCCTCATAATTCCATTTGCGATATTTGTGAGAGCAGCTGTACCTTTTCTAGGTAATTTCTTCAACATAACATTCGTTATTTTATCGCTTCCTGGAGCTCTCCTCTTCTTCAAACTTCCAATTATTTCCCTAATTTCATTTGGCGATGTTGGTTTATCTATTTCATCAGCCGCTGGTAATTCATCCATTTCTTCTTTATTTTCTTCAACCAGTTCTTCCAAATCTTCATTATCGTCGTCTATCCTGTAATTTATTCTCGATTCTCCTTCGATCGAGTCCGCGAATGCATCTGCCTTATCAGTAGTGGTATACGCCATTCCCCTTGCTCCGTGTAGGAGTGGAATTTTAGTCTTTTCTCCTCGTAGGCTTTTTTGCATTCTCCGTGCTTGTTCTTAGATCTTTCAGAGCATTTTTCAGAACTTGGCTATGGCGGTCGAGGTTCCTTCTATTCAGATCATTTTTATTCATCCGATATATTCTTCTGAGTCTTCGATTTTCTCGTATAAAATCCTTTAATTCTTTAGGCGTATCGCCATGCGGATGACTTGGTGCTGGTCTCTTCACTCTTCTCGTGCTTTTTTCGTAAGCTTTTAATATAATCTCTTCCAGTTTATCAATCGCACATTCCAGGTCCTCTGGAGTGCTTATTGTTGGAATTTCTGATGATTCTGATTGTATTAAATGGCTGTATTTGACCCAATTGGTATATTCTCTTATTTTCTTCAGTTTTTTCCTTGGTTCTTCTCAAATTGTCAATACCACGAGATTGTGGTTTGAGGTTCCATCTTCCAAAATTTCAATCGAGAATTCTTGAGTTATATTTTTCAATATCGCGATATCTATTACATCTGGTATTCCTATACCAAAAGCAAGATATGTCGGTAACTCTGGTCCAATCACTATGGCATTTTGTTTTTCGGCGAAATCATTGAGTTTTTTTCCATTTCTATTCTCTGCTCTACTGTTTCATAATGGGGATTTACAGTTGTAATCTCCGATGCAGATTTTCGGGTGTGTTCCTTTCAACATGTTGTTTATCTGCTCTTCCAATGGATTGTTTGGTGGTCGCTTATATGCCGAGGTAATTTCGACTCTTTGACGATTTAATTCGGCAACAATCGTCACTGTTGCTGTTTCTCCTTGTGTTTCGTCGGATCTAATTTTGAAGTAGTGTTTCAGATCTGTTCTCACCAATACTGCTTCTCCTCCTCCGGTGTTTGTAATTCTGTCACATCCATACATTTCATAATTCATGAAATTCAGTCGTCTGTTTCGCTTTATTCTTGTTTCCTGTAGGGCTATAATACCTGGTTGTCTCTCTGATACTATTTCTTCTATCTCGGCTTTCCGAGTGTTGATTCTGTTTATGTTCCACGATATTATCTTGAGGAATTTCTTCCTAATATCCGTAAGGTCCATTGATTCAGTTTACTAAATAATGCTTGGAGTTTTTTCTCTATTTCCCTCTCAATTTTCAATATTATCTTGTTAAAAAAATTTTCCGTGAAGATATCAAAATCATCAGCTGATTCAGATATCTTTTTCTTCTCCTGTTGACTGTTCACAGCCTGTTTCATTGTAAGCTTCTTCTGTTCTTCTTTTTTCTGAACGGGTTTTGGAGTGTCCCTCTTCTTTTCCTGTTCTGTAGGTTTGGTCTTCGCTATTTCCTAAATTTTTTGATCAGTAGTTGTTGTTTTTGTTACCTCCTTTTTATGTTCAGCTGATTTTCGGGAATTCTTCTTTCTGGTCACCAACTTGAACTCGCTACATCCTTTGTAGCTAGCTGGATGGCCCTCTTCTCCACATAAGACGCATGTGGCATTTCCCTCTTCACCTTTTCTGGTGAGTGTGCAGTCATTGCTGCTATGGCTTCCTGAGCACTTCACGCATCTCCACGGGAAGGAGCATTTGTTCTGTGCATGTCCGTACCTTTGGCACCTAAAGCACTGGCTTGGACTTTCAGGCCTCTTTTTGTGTTCAACCACAATACAGAGATTGTAGATTCGCTTAACTTCGAAGATTTGCTCTTTTTGGTTTTTAACCAGGTAGAGAGGTATGGGCTTCTTGGGCCTGTTCGATGTCATCCTGGACACCACAGCGTCTGATATTCCTTGGAATATCAGGTCGTCCTTTCAACGCAAGATCAGCGTCGATTGGTAAATGCCTGATGACGGCATATATCTTCTTCTCCTCCTCCATTTGGTAGGTAAAAAATGAGTTCATTTTTTCCACGTAAATTTGTCCGACCCACGGACTCACCTTCGCTAAAGTCTTCTTCGACTTCATCGGAAGCTTCCATGTAGGAACCCTCATTATCTGACGTTTCCGACATGGCTAAACGTTTTTAGTTTTCTACAATGGCGATAAATATCAATAAGAGAGAAAAGAACAAAAATTACCAATTCAGGCTATATCAATCATCTTTGTCTATGGTCGATCGTGAGTTGGGTTGCCTGACTCCGGTTTGTCCTTAGAACATATATTCTAAGGGTTTGTCAGGCGCCGACGAAAGAAAAACTTTGTCGTCTGTCAGTCACGACAATTTTATTATTCGCATCATCGCCGGACTCGCCGAAATCTCTCTTTGAAATAATTTTTTTATATATCTTCGAAAGTTTCGCACCATTTTAGTCATCTCTGTTTAGTGAATGAGCCAAAGTGATATTGAGCAACTTTAAGTGAAGTGCCGTGTGTCCTCTATCGTGCCACGGAGCTAAGTGCAGAAGGAGGGTTGTTTCCGTGTTTCCCTTCCCTTAGGAGCCCCCTTTCTGCTACCAAAGCAGTGGAGATTCATCAGAGTTCGACTCAAGCCAGTTGGGTTAGGTAAGAGCATTTTCACCTGTCCAGTTGCTCAATATCAATAAATCATCTGAAATTGATAGCAAACTCATTTGCGATCAAATAGTCTATATCACTGAAAATCACATAACGCTATCTTTGTCTACAGCAACAGTTTTGCTGGCGTTGCCAAATATATAAATATATACTGCCATTGCCATTGCGAGATAATTAACAAGATCAATCTTCCTTTTTCGATGGCGAAAGCGCTATTCTATGTATCAACATAGAATAGCGCCACGTGCAAATAATTGTGGCAACACGGAATACAACTACACATGCGTCAACTGAGTGACAGTAGTTTGAATTTAAAAAGTTTGTAGGACTTTGTTCTTGACAAATTATTTTTTTTAAATGGTATTTGTGGAGCTGCAGAAGATGAAGTATCAAAATGCATCGTTGTCCAACTAATATGAAAAAGTGAGTTGAAAATATTTATACCAGTGATAGCTGTGAATACATATTTATGCCAGAAATAACAACAGTGGAGACGGTATCCAAAATTGAAGCAGATGTGAAGAGGGGTAGTGCAGAAACTTTTTCAGTAGCTTATGTTGCTGGTTTCATTTGAAAAGTCATCTCTAAAAAAATAACGTGTACGGATTGTTCTGCTTTATTATCATCAGATGAATTGAAGGCACACAACATGTTCATCTGGAACAAGAAATAGTCAGATGATAAGAGGAGTTTGTATTATCCAATATCCAAGTATTGTATTCACAATATCCATTGGACAAGGTAAAACTTCTTAAATTTGTTCATAACGACATTAATTTTTCATCGTTAACATGTGAACAGATTGAAACTATAACAGTGCAGAGTACTGTAAATATTGGAATAGTATGGTGGTTAAAAGGAAAAAACAGAAATTTGAAAACTGAAAAAAAAAAAGAAAATCAAATAAAAAAAATTGAGAATATGGGAAGATCATTCGACCTATTTTGTTGTTTTATCCGTTACTTGTTTTATATTTTTCTTGTTGTTTTAGATTTTCCCTTTTTCATACCTTAATTGTTCTCCTATATGTCTGTTGTCATTGATTTAATTTAAATTCAAATAAATCGTCTAATCACCATTCGATAAGTTGTACTTATCGTTTTGGTTCAAAAATTTTCACGCTGCCATATTGATTGCGAAATTGTTTGCCAATGTGAAATATAATAATCAACATGGCAAAAATTTAAGCATCAATTTTATGGTTGCGCAAAATCGCTCCCATACTTCAAAACAAGAAAAAAATAATTCACAAAAGGATAATACGAAATTCCCGCGCTAAACGCTACACAACAGCGCCTTTGGCGCCACCTACAAACAGGGTCGATGCTGTGAGACAAGGATGCAAAACATCGGACGAAATATAGTGGGGAGTTGGGCGTCCGTTGATGTCTCTGTCCTTTCATCATTTTGGGGAAGCATAATTAAGTCATATTGAGAGTCCATATCAAGGATGAATTTCATCGAAAAAAATCTTGAAGTGGTCGGATAGAGCTGGAAGAATATTTATAAAAAGGTTCTTCAAGCGAAATGGACGTTTAATATCATGGAACACAATAATCTTATTTGAATTTCAGGTCATTGTCCATTATTCCTTTCAAAGTAATCAGAAATCACTCGTTACTCGTTAAGAGGAGTTTATATACCACGGGACTTTCTCACAATTCGTATAATGCGTAAAGGGGCAAAGACTACCAGAATGTGGAGTGTTGCCAGAACACTTGAACGATAAGTAGAAGTTACGAATATTACAGTAATTTCCACTTTTGTCTAAAAGATGGCAGCACTTAACGAACGTCTTTTTTCAATTTTACCAGAATACGAATTTTAGCCAATGGCAAGACTTTTCGAGAAATTCTTCCATGTGGAAATTAATAGAAGAGATAATTTCACCTTGAAAAGTCATTGACATGAATGAATATTTATTCTTCAATGAGGAAGTTCCGAGATGACCAACTGATTGAATTGAATTATTATGATTGAATTAGTGTTTTCTGACGTAATTCATTCATTTTCTCTTTTTGAACTTCATTCATTCATTCATTGCTGTATCCCGTTACCGGGAATTAATCTACAAAAAGACATGAAAAAAGAACAGACTTATAATTTCTTGGGGCTAATTGCGACTGTGTGCCCTCCTTTGACTGAAGAGACCCAACCGTTACCTACAGATCCTTCCACACTCCGGGCATGGATAGTCATCAACCAGATTTGGCCGCCGCTGAATTCTTCTCGAGTATCCATTATAACTGTGCACCATAGATCTCCACTGTGACCTGTCTAACGCTAGTTGTTCCCAGTTATGATTGGCATTAACTGATTTTAGGGATTGATGTAGTGTATCCTTAAACCGCTTGTACTGGCCTCCTGGTTTCCGAACTCCCTCAGTGAATTCGCCATATAGAGCTATTTTGGGGAGTCTTGTGTCTTGGATCCTCAGAATGTGGCCGCTCTTTGGCGGTATGTGCTGGGGTGAGTTCACGCCATTTGAAGAATGGCGTGCTCTTGGGGTGATTGTTTCGTCCCACTGCTAGGGTCGGACTCATCAGGTAGGTTAATGAACCCTAGCAGCTACCTACGACAATCGCCGAAGCAGCGTAGTTTGTGCCTGCTATAAACGCCGGTTACGTCGAGGGTATAGAGTGTTGCGTCGCCGGTGGCGCCATCGTTTGGCGTATGCTGCACCGCAATAGACGTATAATCTACCCTGTGATCGCAACCGTCGTGCGCAGTGATGCCATCGTTTGGCTACCCTTGGTACCATCATGGTGAGATGAAGTATTCCTCTACCATGGGTACAACTACGCCGCCACAGCTCCATCTGAGTCGGGCCCTCGTTACTTGAGTCTCAATTGTTGTACAACTCGCGCGCTGCAAGACTTCTGCATTCGAAACTTTGTGGAACCATCTGATGTGCATTATCTGTCTTAGATGACGTTGTTGCGTTTGTTCAAGCTGTTTAATATGTCGCCTGTACGGCGTCCAGCTTTCGCTTCCGTAAAGAAGCGTTGGGAGGACGACTGCCTTGTAAACAGCTGTCTTGGTCTTCAGATTGAGGTCAATATAAAAATGTTTGTTTGTTTTTTTTCAGGTTGATATACTCGACACTTCAGGAGAAATGGAGTTTCCAGCCATGCGTAGATTATGCATAGCCACCGCTCACGCCTTCCTTCTAGTATATGCTGTAACCTCAACTCCGTCCTTTCAGTGCATAAAGCAATGTTTCGAGGAAATCAGGGAACAGAGAGGTGATTTCCAAGAAATTCCTATCGTGGTAGCTGGAAACAAACTGGATTTAACTTCCACACATCGGGAAGTTAATATTGAAGATGTTTCCGAGTGGGTTTTCTGTGAATTACCCAAACTAAGGTGAATATAGAACGAGTGGATTCCCCTCACAAATAGGTTTCAGTCTGCCATGGTGAGGACATTAATTATGAATATCATAATATCCGAAGAACTGCAAATTTCAACTTGGTAATAACCCAGTTCGATAAATGCATCGATTTTCTCTCTACTCTAAGACGTTCTTTTTTATCACTTTTATCCAATTTACTCTGTGTTAATCCATTGCGGAAAAAGTGGAACCGAGAATATCTGTTCACTCAGTTTTAATATTATTGCCAGTAAACACTTACACAAGCTTAACGTCAAGGCTTGTTTACTTCACTGATTGCTATAGAAGTTACCTTAGCAATCACACAGTGATTGCCACACAGTAGCAGTTGAGTGTTTTTTTCTTCTTCGACGTTGACTGTAATGTCATGATGCGGCACGGGCACGGTACGGTCCTAGGTAGGTAGGTGAAGGTAGGTGTGCCCCTACCTTCAGTCCATGCAAACGAGCATGTGCATTATTAAAATTTCGTTGCTTGAAAGTGTCAGTTATTCAAGTTCTTTTACAGTTTAGTCCTTTAGTTGACTTATTAATCTGTGAATCAACTTTTAGTTGCTCTCACAGAAAACAAAAAACACATTCTGAATATCAATAAATTTTGAATTTTACAATAAGATTGATACTACAACAATTCTTTCGAATGTCACCTCACTTGCCAGCTTAAAAGTAGCCAGAGAACTTGAATATTTTATTCCTTTTAATTCCTTTGCGAAGTTTATTGGAAAGGTCAGCAGCAGCATAACTTGGTCTTCTTGTTCCGTAATTTGTTTTCACATTCTCATCAAGGTAGAACATCTCCCTGTCTCTTGTCTTATAGCGATGGACAATGTTCTTTCATTGTTGAGATCTGAATCTATTCTCAATTGTTAAGGAAGAGTCGACGGTGGCGCTAGAAGTCGATGTGAACGCATATTCTTCATATTCTGAGTCAAATATCAGAAAAATTATTTCCTGGAAACTGACATGTTTATTGGTATAGTTCAAATGAAGATATATTTTTTTGCAAGCTCAATCAATTCTTCCTCTAAAATTATGGTTTCCAAGACCAATCTCTCGCGATATTTTTCAGTATATTAGCACGAATTTTTGAGAGGATTTTTTCTTCCGAGTATGGTTTTGGAAATAGGAATTAATTCACTAATGCGGACTATGTAAGTACCAATACCCTCTACATCAGACAAGATTTCAATTTTTAATTAATACTTCAACATGTGTTCCATACTAAAATAGTACAAATATTTTCTTTAAACGATCGCATAAATTTTTCCGGAACTTTACTCTGTTGTCAATATGTTTAAATCACAATGACGCATTATATTAAAACCAATGTTCAAAATTCTCAAGAAGTTTCTTTTCGGTTATTTTATCAGATTTACTGTAATGAAAATGCTGAAATGAAACATCCATATGTAGTTCCAAAATGGTTGTCACTGCGGGATGATTATTGTACTCCGCGTCCTGGTTTGGAACTCAAAAATCATCATTACATTTCAACCGTTTAAGAAAATATTAGTTCAAATTAGTCTTTATGATAGTGATATGTATTTGTTTGTGATATGAGTGTGAAATTCTTTTTGATTGGAGTGAATTTGAAAGAATACATGTTCTAACCTACACTGCATTTGAAACAATTGTTGGGGATTGGCCTGTCCAAGAATCCTGTACTTCCACGGGACTCCGGGAATACAAACCATTAGTTTACCACTTGATTTTGGGAACATAGTATAATTGCTGAGCCTAGATCCTTCTCAGATATCGATTGAAATTTATTCTGGGAGGATTCTGCATTTCTTCATAAACTTTTTAGGGTTTTCACTCCCAATCTCTGAAACAAAATCAATTAAAAATGAAATCAACGATTTGCTCCTGCGTAAATTCTTGCACTAATTTGTCAGGAGCAAATTAACTAGAAAAAGTTGTTGCCTGACAATGAACTCAAAATAAATAACGTTGAAATTATAATTCTAAGTTGTAACTGCACAGTTTTTGTATTGATAATACTCCATTTTAAAAATGCAATTTATGATATGCTGTGACTGCACAGTTTCTGTATTGACAATTCTGCATTGAAAAATGCAGTATTTGATATACTGTATAGTTTCTGTATTGATGTTTCTGCATTTTGGAAATGCAGTTTTTGTTATACCTACAGTTACATCACTATCTGTAATAATAATACTTCATTTTTAAAATGCAATTTTTGATCTTCAGTTAGATACCGTACAGTTTCCGTAATCATAAATCTGCATTTTGAAAATGCAGTTTCTGATATACAGTGACTGCACAGTTTCTGTATTGATAATTCTGCATTTCAAAAATGCAGTTACTGTATAGTTTCTGAATTCATAACTCTGCATTCAAAAACTGCAGCATTATTTCATATACAGTTACTAGTATACTAGTATACTAGTTACTACAGAGTTTTTGAATTGATCATTCTTTATTTTGAAAATGCAGTTTTTGATGTATAGGTACTATATAGTCTCTATACTAGTAATTCTGCATTTTAAAATTGCAGTTTTTAATATACAATGACTGCACAGTTACGGTGTCCGCATTGAAAAATGCAGACTGCACCGAACCTATAAGGCTGACGGTGTCGAGGTTATCAGTACCGCGTGGCCGGTAGCGCCATCGGTCGGGACCACAGCTCGCTGCCATAATAACTTTATTTTATACGAGAATAATGTTTGAAAAAATTTACATCACGATTGAACGAAACAGAAAATCAAAAAGCTGGAATTTTTTTATCCGCTAGCTCTTCAGGTAGATTAACATCATTTACTCACTCTTCTGATATATTCTATGTGAGAATAATAATACTTACAACAGAGAACGACGAGAACGTTGTACGTATTTGATCAGGTCAGTATATAGTACACTTTATTCCTTTAATTAAAAGCATTTTGGGATGTTGAATCTGATGTTTATTATTTGAACATCATTATTGATACAAGATTTAGATTTTTTTATAGGTATAAGTAGAAAGTTGATAAATGATTATATATACTCTTGTTCCAGCTAAAAAAATCTCAATACATCTCAATAGATGTTCAATCTTCAAAATTCGAAAAGTAGATTTGTTGCCACTTTATTTTTGTTTAAGATAAAGCTGTTTACTCCTAAATGAGCTCAGGATAAATGCCATGTTTTTCTGGCATAATGGGCTTTTTAATCTGACTCGGAAGTAAGTTGCAGGTAATTTTTTATAAGATTTTATCGATCACTGAGAGCTTACTGATAGGCCTGTAATTACAAACCATGTCCCTTTTACAACTGTTTTGTATAGGTGCCATGTAACTAAACTTCCACATTGCGGGGTAGTACCATGATAGTGATATGTTAAACATTAGGGTGAGCGGAAGGTTCAGGTTATCAACACAATTTTTTATAAATAGTGGTGGTATTGCGTCAGGACCACTGAACTATACTCAAAATGCAAAGCGCACAGCAATAGATACGAGCAAGCCGAGAGAGATAGTCAATAGAGTGTCGGGCCTTTTTGTCTGCCGGGCAGTGTAGTGAGAGTGTCGTACCCTTGAACTTCAATTACGATTTTTCCGTATGATAAATATTTTTCCATGATAACGATTTTATTTCCTTTTAATCATTGTTCACAATAACACCATTGTTTCCTGCACAAATATTCTTTCAGAAAAATATCAATACACAAAAAGATCTTACGACAAGTGACATATTTTTCTTTAATTTCGTATTTGCATCCATTTTTCACGTCTCTCTTAGATTATCACCATCAAATTGGTAGGTATAAATAGCAAAGGTCATGAGCATACATATATTCGAGGCTGTTTTCTCGTTAACATTTTTCTCATGGCTGGATGGAAGGAACCAGACTATCAAAATGCCATAAAATTATTATGCCTCGCAATTATTGACATGCAATTCCACATCAACAAAAGAACATGCCAAAATTACGATAGCTCATCACACCAGCATATCCAATTATTATATAAGATATCGAATAGAAAATTACACCTCGAATTTTAATAAAATATTAAATTTAATGAACAAAAAACAGTGAAAGCGGTATTAGTTCCTTTTCTCTGTTAGACGGTTTTGAGTGTTGTGACGAAAATTGAATAGCTGCATCACAAAACTGGACCCTTTTCTCATGGATTGAGGGAATTGTAATCTTAAAATGAAAATCGACAATTATTATAGGTAACTGAAAATTCGAAGTATGTTATTTTTTTATCTAAGCTTATCAAAGTTCTAATGGTGAAAGGCAAAATGCACATAAATCTACTGATTTGAATGTTCCTAAAATAATTTAGTTTTTATTATACCTCAAACTTAGCATAGATTTTCATCTTACGATTGCTTTCATTCCACTTATTTTTAATTCTGAGAAAAAGAATGATTTTCATTTTCTTGTTCAAAGATACTGGGAATGTTCATTTCTATATTCCCATCGGATTGAATGGCATCTTTATAGTTCGCCATGAGTAGAATAAAAGCATCAGGAAAGATCAAGAGAATGATTTGTAGAATCAATAAGAACTCAGGTGTTAGTAAGTCTCAACATCAGTAAAAAAATGTTTGTTACAGCACTGTGGCCTTCTCACTGGATAATTGATGACTACAAATCGGTAAAATGGAATTGCCATCATCCACTTTTCCTACAGTTCTGATTTTTTCAGTGGGAAACTAAAATTCACAAGAAGTTACTCTTATATTCTATAAATATAAACCTTGCAATATCACCTACGGAAAGTAACACTGCCTTCAGGACTCGATTCACACTTGCACTTTTTCACTATTTTTATGAACATAATGATAATTATTTTATTCGTGACCTTAGTACGGTACTGTTTCAGCCGTTTCCATAGTAATAAAATCAGTTATTGGAGCAGGGGAAGTGATTGGCTAAAATTTATTTACAATGATGGATGATCCTGCTAACAAACCCATCTCTTTCGGCTTGCATCTATTTATTACTGGGCGCTTTCCATTTTGATTATAGTTCAGTGGTCTGGACCTGCACTTTAATTCATATGAAAATTTTTCAAGAGCGCTCATTTACGACCGTCAGCGTGAACTTCTGGTCAACGCCTGTATGAGTATCATGGTCTGCACGACATCCCGGTTACTTCGAAGGTACTCTTGAATAAGTCGGCAAACGATTTACAGACCCCTTCAGAACTACCAGCAATGAAGAAAGCCAGAAAGGTATTTTTCGGAATAAATATCCTTTTAACTAGAAAAGTGCAAAGCACAATTCCGATGTACGTTGAATCTATTTTGAGATCGTGTTGTACATTTGTCAACTGCCATCAAGGCATCAAGAGTAAGGCAAGGTGCAAATAGAAACGCAGGTTGGTGAGGGGACGCAGAGTGAAGCAGCGTGAGTTTTTCTAAAACATAGAAAGGAACAAGTCCTCGCAAATAAAGCGTGATGGTAACTTGACGTAGATACTACATGCAGTGCAGGAAGAAGCTGCGTCACCTCACCTACCTGCGTTTCTCTAATCGCTTGTCCGTGGAGTATATATAGACTACCTACCATATATACTTGAGTACAAAATTTAGTTTAGTGATCTTGTTTTTTCCAGTTTCCAAGGCAACTTTTTCGAATTTCTCTCCCGTGAGGATTTTATACGAAATATGAAGAAGGTTAAAAAAAAGAATTAATAAAATCGGTGCAGCCGTTTTTATGTGATTGTATACGACCGCGGATTATGATTTATAGATTTCATTATGAACACGCTGATAAAGTATTTTCGTAACTAGCAACTGCTAGTTTCAAAAATCCTTTATAAAAAATCCTTCTATAGTGAACTATATAACTATAGATAGTTCTATCTCATGAATAACTCAATTTTTCTCTTTCAGGGTTAAAGTTCTTGAATGTTCAGCAAAGGACGACATCAATGTCCGGGAAGTTTTTCGATCATTTCTGAAAATTTCTCGTATTTTTCCTAAAGATTCCGAGGACCAGCCCTCCGGTCTCAAAAGAACTGCTAGCGCTTATATGTCGCACAAAGGTGGCAAGAAAACTGGCAGTCCATCTCTGGAGCGGGCAAAACCAGAGGGTTCAGAAAACGGCAGCTTGTCAAAACCAAGATCCAGGTCATTGATAAGAAGAACAAGTCGTAAAGCTAAGCAACAGCTCAGAGATACAAGAAACGGTTGCGATGATTGCAACGTGTCGTAAAGGTTTTTTCTTTTACGTGTTCGAAATATGCTACTGAATTCAGTATGATGATAATAATCCATGCAATTATCTTGATTTTTTCTAAAAAAAATTAACCCACCGTTCTTTTCAAACAGTTTTTTATACTTTGTATTATTTACAAAAATGAATGGAAAAATCAGAATGTCAAAAAAAATACTACAGTAATTTCAAAAAAAATTGTTTCGAGACGTCCTAAACAAATCAATTATCCATATTTAATTAACGAAATCGGATTCATCCAGAATTTTTCTATGCAAGGTGTATGGTCTTTTGTTGGAGACCTTGTACTTACAGAAATTTCTCTTTTACGTGAGCCAGTCTGTATAATCTACAAGGCTTTTCTTCACCAATTCGAAATAGAATGGCAACTGGTTTGTTTTTCAAACTCCACAAGTCCAGTGTCAATTAAATCATACTACTAATGATTCATTTATAATTTGAGAGCCATTTGAGGACATTGTGTTACTTTCAATATACAGGGTGTCCCGAAAAATCTTAGTTAACCATTATGGTAACGGTACATTCTATCCTAAATGCACTTCTGTTCGAAAAACAAACTCTATTAACTATTGAACAGTATTATAGTTTCATCAGTAAGACATTCGTTCTTTCGTAATAAGTTGACCGTGACAAAACGAAACGATGCATTGCTTTAGTTATTACATGTTTGTTACTGTTAGTTCCATATAGACACTATGGTTAGTTAGAAGTTAGAATGTTGGCCGTGACAAAACGAAATTTACATTGCTTACTGATCGATTTTGTTACTGTTAACTGTTAACTCTCAGAAGTAAAATGGACAAAACTTCGAGCCATTTTTGTAATCATGGCTTTTGCTGTATTTTTTTCATTTTTCAATCAATCTTCAACACCCTGTTGATCCGAAACGAAGCCGTTTTGGCCTATAGTTTATTAAGAAATGTACCTAGAGATATTTTTATTTTCAATTAATGATTAACGTGTGACGTTTTATTTTCGGGGCAGCCTATATATTATCTTCAGTAATATTAATCATATGTAGGACCTCGGAAATATTCAATCTTGTTAGTTACCATGAAGTAATGATGCATTCCTTATGGAAATAAAATGTTTGCATGGGGTGATATCATCATAAAAAATAGCTTTAAAATACCCCTCACATTGTTCTGGATATAACCTCAGTCCTTGTACTTTTTATAGATACTGCACAAACCCAATCCATATTGAATGTGATGCCTATACCAAAAACCTTTTCGAAAATATATACCTCTCAATGTTGTTGCCTATATGTGTATGTATTTTTGTATTATTTTTATTGATATCGTTGTTGTTTTCATCATACAAAACTGGATTTGCATTCAGAGGAAATAAAAAGTTTCATAAGAAATCACTCTACTAAAACCAGAATATATTTATGTTTCTCCATTTGTATTTGAGAATAAATCTGTTATTTGCGTAAATTGAATGAGGCATCTAAAAAAATATTTCTTGTATACTGCACCACAAAAATTATTTCTTAGTAAAAGTCTATTGTTATTACAGCGCTGGGTTGATAGGTTGATTGCAAAATAATTATTATATGGGAATTATGTGTTTGAGAGGTTTGAAAACTTTTTTCATTCTTGAAGAAATTACCTTTTATTTTGTTGTTCTTTAGATTTCAAGTGGATCTTTTCGGCTTTGGCTGGCGATTGCAAGCAAAACATTTGCTATTTGTAAATATTCTCAGTCAGTATAAAATTTCGCTCAGGAAAAAATGTCCATGAAAGGGAGGTTTCTCAACATGCTACTGAATATTGATATTTTTTTCTCACCAAATAAAATGAGTGACCACAAAATATACTGGAAGTAGCAGTTCTTTCTATTAATTATTCAAAATTCGAATATTAAATATTTGGCAACATCAAAGGTCCAAACTTGCACTCATCGACCCAACTATATCCAACCTAAATCCTATCACCCAACATAGAAGAGACTTAGTGACCATAAGACGACTCCGAATCGGACATAGCCTTGTATCTCATCAACACCTCCTAGCAAAGGATAACGCCCCAATATGTACTACATGCAACACCAATATCACCATCCGGCACATTATAACAGAATGCAGCATGTACCAGACCCAAAGGAATCATTTCAATGTGAACATCAAGATGGAAGAAGCTCTTAAGATCAACACAACGGATATCCTCAATACTTTAGCTTTTATAAAGTCTATCAATGTGAAAATTTAATTGTAAATAGTCCCCTAAGTCATACATGTAACAGTTCCAACACCGCTAATGACCTAGCTGTCGAAGCGGCAAACCTATAATAAAAAAAAAAAAAAAAAAAATTGAACAGTAGTATTCTCTATTCCACGAGAGAAATTATCATGCTGAAATGAAGTAAAATTTTAGGCTCCGAAATAGATATTTGAGAATGCGTTTCTAAATAAATAATCAAAGTTTGAAACTGTTCAACACAAAATTCCATAAACAACCTTAAAATCTTATGGACCATGTAAAAACTTCTTTGTAGTACCTAGGCGCTTTGTAGAACCTTTCCAGACTATCTAGAGCTCTTAGAGTCTCAAGTCTAAACCAACTGGTGGTTGTATAATTTGAACCCCCAAGAATAAACGCACTATATACTTGCTTGTCAAACTTATACAAGGGTACGTTGAAATATACAGGGTGTTTCATTATAAACTGGACAAACATATATGGTCGGTAGGTGATACCGGGAGAATCATATCTGCCTTAGGAGATATACCCCGTTTCCGAAGCATAAGCGGGATACAAGGTGTGCAACGTCATATGTGAGCAATATTCTAATGAGTGTGGTGAGTTATTTATATATCTTGTAATAACGGTTTCCGATTACATCTCAGTATTATTGGGTGCTCAATTCAGAAAAGGTGAAGAACTGAAAAAATTACGAAATGGCGGAAAACCAGCAATTAGCACAATTAGTGTTCGCATTTAGGATCATATAAATTGAGGAATCAAATTGTCCAATACAAAAGTGAAATGTAAAGATTATTAAATGGGGTGCCCCATTTGAAAATTGAAAGATATAAATTCAGTTTTTGCAAATATATTGCAGAAAGAAGAGGACACAGTATATTATTATATGTCTGTGTCACAGGGCATACTTCTATATATTTCCTCTGAGTGAAAATATTCTGAAAACATCAAGGTTTATGACAATTTTATGAATATGGAGGTTTGACATAATGAAGTGAGAACATAAAAATATATCATTCAAATGGAAATTTCCAAGTGAATATGAAAATAAATACCGAATTCTTTATACAAGCATCCATTCAAGAATCTGATGATCTGTATGTGATTAATATATCATTAATATTAGAGTTATATTGAACATTTTAAATGCATTTACAAAAAATAAAATAAAGAAAATTTTTTACATGAGTAATAATGGCTATTTTATTCCAGATATCTTGAACATGGGTACCTATACATTGTGATCATTATACGAGGTTTGAACAATTTAAAAAATAACATGTGAACTATAAATATTATATGGTCATGTTGTATTTTGTGAAATTGAGTTGAATAAATTTTTTACTCGCATTTCAATGTTGAAAAAAACATTTTATTCAGTGAACCTTACCTAACGTGAACTGATGAAAAACTATTCAAAACATATACAGGGTGTCTACTTTCAAAAGAGCCAAACTTCATGGGCAGATCATACAAATGATTTGCAACAAAAAATGTCATACAGTATCTACATTTCATAATTTCAAGAAATATTTCAAGTTTTTCCATGAAATCATGAATACATCAGTTATTCTTATAACGTGACCAAATTTAACCATATATTTTGAAACGGCATTAAATTTGCATTGGAGTTTTCTCTTTTCCATACATGGCTATTTCGTAAATTTATCATACATACATCAGTTATCCTTATAACCTGACCAAATTTAACCACATATTTTGAAACGGCATTAAATACATCGGACTCCAAAGAGGTTCTGTTTGGGAGAATTTGAAGGTGTCAAGATTAAGATGTCTAAAACACTGGTGTGTACACTTGTCACTTTTGGCAAGCATCAACATTTCAGAAAATGGGATCAGTTCGTGGCGGCGCCACCTTGTCATTTGCTTCGTTCTATCCTTGTTCTACCAATGGAAGTCCAATGATACTCTCTCGTTTTATTTTGTTTTGCCGGTTTTGCGTTGATATCGAATGTCGATCAACGAGTTCAAAATATGAACTGGTCCATTTTGTCAGCTGTTAAGGAATATTTATGCTTTACAGTTCAATTTTCGGTGTAAATGAATATGAACTGGTCCATTTTGTCAGCTGTTAAGGAATATTTATGCTTTACAGTTCAATTTTCGGTGTAAAAACGAATCTGTCAATATTCCAACACTATCGAATAAGGGTTCGAAGGAGGATTTACTGTTCTTCTTGAAGATGCTTTCCGTTTGACAACTTGAATTCGTGAGGGGGTAATTCAATATGATTTTAATAAAACACAGTTGATTGGTCAAATGTCCAAAATATTCAGTTGACGGAAAGGGAATTTTCACTATATCTACTCAGGAAGAATATTTGAAGTAACAGACAGGAATAGATTTATGTATTTCTGATTCTCAATACATGATCACAATCCACATTATGTATTTCCAATACAGTTTCTTTGAAATATTGCTGAAGTTTCCATGAAACTTAGGTATATCGGTCCCGAATGTTCGTTCATCTGATTTGGTTCTGCTTCAAATTCCAACAACACCGAATTCATAGGTGTAGCTCTTGATTGTCCATACAGAAAACTGAACTTACTGAACGACATGTTGAATATATGAATGTTCTACACCCCTTTCTCGAAACTAATACATTTTCACACACCAATAATCGCTTATAAATACAACATATTCGTACGTCGTAGAGTCGTAGGAAAGTATTCAAATTATTTTCAAATATCAAATGACAATGCTCTGTCAAATTCTAAACTGCGCTACCTACAGTGGGAAAAACTAAACTGATCCCATATCCCCACGAAATTAAAAACATAATCGAATCAGTGAATACACCAGTGTTTTAGACATCTTAGTGTTTTAGACATCTTAGTCAAGATGTTATAAATGTTATGGCTTCAACCACAAAATTAGTGACTGTAAATATAACGGTACCACCAATTGTTTCCGGTGTCTTGATTCTCATTACTACAAAGACTGTAAGTCCAAAAAATTTACATGTATCAACTGTGTAGAAAATAATAACAAATTCAAAACCAGATATAATGTAAATCACTCTGTACTGGATAAAATTTGTCCTTTGTATGAGATCCAAATTAGAAAGCTACGTGAAAGATCGGACTAAAAATCTGCAAATACTATTGCATTATTATGGATCATTATCTTGAAGGTTTTGATATAACATCTGTTCACAAATCAAATAATGACATTTTCTCTAGTTTTCAAGATTTGAATGATTTTGTGATGTTAAAGCGCAATTTCAATGTGAAGGTGTTTCATGTTGATATAAGAAGTCTGAATAAAAATCTTGACTCTTTAAAACTACTTGAATGGAATAGATTGTTCATATGATTTCATAGTTCTCAATGAAACATGGAGAATCGTGGATGTGTCGATTTTTCAAATTTCTGATTATAGCTTAGTTTATAACAATGGTAGTGTTAACCAGAATGATGGTGTTGTTGTTTATGTAAGAAATGATATAAAGTTTAAATGCCATAATTTTACTAATGGTGTTCTGAATTTAATGCATGTAAAAGCTTTTTTTGGCTCCTGCGTAATAAATCTTATAGCAGTTTATGGACCACATGATATTTCTAGAGAATTATTCAATGAATTTTTCACGAATTTTTTCCGGAAAAACAGGCAAAGAAATCACATTAATATAATTATTGGTGACACAACTTTCGATATTATGTCGGGCAAGGAGGTAGATGAAGAATATCAAAATGTAATGAGCAAGCAGGGTTTCATTTCTTTGATTAATTCCGTGATAAGACCAAGCAGTTCGACCTGTCTTGACAGGGCCGTCGCTAGGGGGTAGGCAGCCGCCTAGGGCGCTAGGATTCAGGGCGGCATTTTGAGCTTAGTCAAGAAAAAAATCAACTTATGAACCGAATGAAAATAAATGCAATTCAGTCAGCAACAAGAGGAATATCCAGAAATTTATCTAGGCACGGACTCACTGGTGAACCCAATATGCAGGGGCAATAAAAAATCCATCGAAGGTGCCGCATTCTTCTCATAAATATCCCAGACAGCCTGTACGTTCCGCACTGTTTGTAGTGGCCACTTCCCTTTTTTAAGAGTTATTCATGTTATAACTTATCAAAGCTTTCGGCTTCGCTTTGATAAATATTGCCGACTACTGTTATGTTTTTGGGGCGGCTTCTTCCACATTTCGGACATTATTTTCATTATTTCATTTTATTTCCATATTCATATTAAGTATTAGTACGAATCATACGTGATGAAAGTTCACAGTGTATTCCTGAATCAATCAATTAGTTATACCTATCATTTATGCAATGCATAAATGCTTGTGCAAAATAAGTTCTCTATACCTGGGTATTTTTCAAGCATTGTTCCGGCACCGGGTAACAGGATAGCAATTTATAGGAAATCCTAAAAGAATTAAATAATGATAATATATTCAATATCTCATATTAGTAATATCTTCACAACTCAGGGAATACTTTTGGACCCTATGGGGTTTAGAGAAAAATGTAGTTCTTTGATTTTTCATTAAAAAGAATGTTTTCAATAAATAATTGTATCAATGTAACTCAGCTTTCGTTTTCTTTTCATCATTCTCTCATAGGTGATAGCTGAATAGGTCAGGAATTAGGGCCCATATAAATGGAAGGAATTACAACCTGGAAGGAATGGCATTTTGTGGGCATGATTAACCGATAAAAAGGCTCCCCATGAATATTTTTTCAATTTTGTTGTGTTTTCTTAAAGGGTAAAACATGCAACCACTATTCCATTTTCCAACTAGATCTTTAGATATTTTTTTCGAAAAATAAGAATTCACCCTCTGAACCCAGAACTCATTGCTAAATATAAAACCTACAAAAAGTTGGTCGAGAATCTTATACGGAGTGCAAAGAACGAATACTACAGAACGAAATTGCTCAAGTATGAGAATGAACCGAAGAAATTATTTAATTTTATTAATAATAAACATAACAACCCCAACACAGAGCCTGATCTAATACAACAAGATAATGTTAGGCTTGATGACAGCAAAGATATAGCGGAGGCTTTTGGTTCGTTCTTTTCTGATATCGGACCGAAACTAGCGGAAAAACTAAGAACATTCAATAAGCATAGAATTCCTAATGAAAGAAACCGCCTTGAGCTAATTTTTCAGCCAGCGGATCAGCAGGAGATCATGGCAGTCGTGGGGTCCATGAAGTCCAACAAGGCGCCTGGTTTGAATGGCATCACCTCAAACATTCTTAAATCCGTTGCGCAGTTTATATTTTGTCACCACTAACACATGTAATAGCCAACATGTCTATTGAATCGGGTATATTTCCCGAAATGCTTAAGGAAAGTATCATAATACCGGACACCGGTCTTCAAGTCGGGGATCGAGAACAGATGAATAACTACCGACCCATTTCCTTGACTTCAAGTATCTCCAAAGTTTTGGAAACAATAATTCATAAAGGAACTTATACATTCCTGGAAGATTGTAAAATTGTAAATGAAAAACAATTTGGATTTCGAAGTGGCAAATCAACACAGGATGCACTCGCAAATTTGACAGCCAAAATTTACTGACCACTTTATTCATCTAAGCCTTGTCTTTCTGTATTTATAGATTTGGCAAAGGCGTTCGATACGGTGAATCATGGAGAACTTTTAAGAATATTAGAGGATTATGGAGTCAGAGGTCGGGCATTGGATTGGCACAGTTCTTTTTCTACTGTTCAATGTGGTGTACCGAAGGGTACAATATTGGGTTCTCTTCTGTTTATTGTCTATCTGAATTCCATCTTTTCTCTGAATACTAGGGGTGAATTGGTTGCTTTTGCAGATGATACCGCTGTATTTTATCAAGCTGATACGTGGGAGGAACTAAGGAGTTTGGCGGAAGATGATTTCATGATAATAAAAGATTTTTTCGATTCTCGACCGTTGACCCTGAATTATGAAAAAACGTGCTTCATGCCCTTCTCTGTCACCTCTGTTGGAAAGCCCAATTTCCAAACGCTATCTTTTATAGAATGCGGCTATTCACGTGAGATCAATGCAGTGTATAAATTCAAATATTTGGGTGTTTGTTTGGATGAGTATCTTAGATGGAATAATCAGGTGGACCATCTGGTGAATAAGTTGCGCATGCTTGTCCCAAAGTTCAAGAAATTAAGAGAATTTTGCGATTTAGAGCTGCTGAGGAGGCTCTACATTGTTCTGGTCCAGCCTCATCTGCTTTATTGAATATTGGGATGGGGTGCTGTTGTAAAAACTCACTTGAAAAAACTAGAGGTGACACAAAAAGGGTAAATCCAGATAATTTTTCGAAAGCCCTTTTTTATTTTCAACTGAACGCTTGTTCGCCGAGAGTGGAATCATGGACCTGCGAAGACTATTTTTCTTGGCTCTGACAATTCACCAAAGAAAGAACTTAATGTCAGTAAGCTTCAATGAACATCAATATGGTACCAGAAATAGAGGAAATTGGATTATTTTTCCGCGAACAATAAAAACGATAGGTCAGAGATCACATACGTACCTAGCCCCCTTTATTTACAATAAGGTTCCAACAACAATAAAAAATTCTGCAACTCTTAATGAATTCAAAAGGAGAATCAAAAATTGGTTGAAAATGATGTCGGCAGGAGTGGTCGAGGAAATGCTCTGTATAAAAATTTCGTTTGTTCATGTTTAGATAATGTGCCTGCTCGCTCAGTTTCTTTTCTTTCCTTTCAAGATGAGATGTCTGTATCTTCTGGATTTGTTTCTCTTTGAGTGTCCTTTTGTTTTTGAGTGAATGAAACACTAATTTCCCACACAAGGCAGATCCAGTGGCTTGCCAAAGGTCTTCGATAAGGTGGATCATTGCATTTTGAGTGTAAATATTTCGTCCTTTGGAATAACTGTTATGTTGAAGAAGTGGTTTATATCATATTTCACCTGCCGTACTCAGTCAGTTAAAGTTCGTGATTCCTTCTCCCCATTATACATTGTTTATTCGGGTGTACCTCAGGGTAGTCATCTGGGCCCTCTATTGTTTCTTATTTACATTAATGACATCACCACTTGCTTTAGTTTTGCACTTTTTCTTCTATTTGCTTACGACCTCAACATTTATTTAATGGTCAATACTCTGATCGATATGCTAAACCTCCAGTCTGATCTGGATCGATTGGAGCAATGGTGTAAAGATAACAGAGTCATCATTAACCTCGGAAGGTGCAAACATAAGAGTGTAGTTAGACGGGAACAGCACTTTATATCGCACTACCATCTGAACAACGAAGCAATACATACTATGAACATCGTTAAAGACTTAGGTGTTTTTTATGACAATTGGATGTGTTTCAAGACGCATTTTGACCACAAAGTCAATAAGGGTCTTCAGATGCTAGGGTTCATTTTACGACACTCATGTGAGTTTAGGGATGTCAATACCTTAAAATATATTTATGTCGGTCTGGTAAGGCCGCATCTTGAGTATGCCTCTTGTGTATGGTCTCCATACACTTATGAAGACTGTTACAGGTTGGAGCGAGTTCAAAATAGGTTTCTTCTATCTGTGTCTTGCAGGATGGAAATCCCACGAGTAAACTTTTCTGCAACTCATATGAGATCAATTTTGCGCTTTCCTACTTTGAGGACTCGTAGAATCAGAACGGATGTATTGTTGTTCGCTAGATTGGTCGGGGGGCTTTTGTTCTCTTCCGATCTTTTATCTCTTTTTGGCTTTCACGTTCCGTCAAGAAGTGTTAGAGGTTCCATGTTCCTATGTCTCAGGACTTATAGATACAACTATACCAGGGCTTCGTCAATTCCAAGAATCTCGCAACATGTAAACACTGCCAGAAGAACAGGCAGAGACTTCTTTTACGTCAGTTACCCCTTCATTATGCGTTATGTCAATCGAAATTTGTTATAATCTGTGAATTTTTTCTAGAAGTTTAGCATTATTATTGTTTTTCGATTTTTATTACCAATATGTATAATCCATTTGTAGAATTAGGTTTATCCCGTTAATAAATAAATAAATAAACAAATAAAGTTACCTCAACAGAATTTGAGCGTTCACATCCATCAGCTAGGTCAGATCAAGTCAGTTTTGAAGCAAATTCATACTTGCATGTTCAAAGTAGGTGAGTACCTAAATTGGAATTCAAATAAATATGTAAATGTGGTTAGGATGCAACTGCCGATAGCAAATGAAGATTGATCAACCGATTATCAAAAAAGTATGGAAGGATCAATCATCTATGAATCAATGGAGCTTGGAAATGAATGCCATTAAGTATTTCTACAAACATTATTGTAGTATTAGGCATTGACTAAGTGTGGTGTATTTAACTACACTTCTATAATTTTATCTTATATTGCGTATTGGAATATTGAGGATCTCTTACTAGTAACGACAACAGCTCGGAAAGAAGTGTTTTATTAAAATTCATATGTACAGTAACAAAATGATGCGATTCTGCGCATAAACTTAAAATTGAATACATTACATATCTCCCTTTCCAAATTTCTGAAACAACAAAAAATATTCAAAAAATGATTGGATCACTTACAATCAAAAATGAAAACGTTCTACAGGCTTCACTTTCCTTTTTGGATAACGAGCCATTTCTACTTGGTGATTTTCATTAACAGTTACCAATGGTTTAATATTAACATTATTAGAATTAGATTCAATAGAACAACTAGCTTCAGTTTCCAATTGATCATATCCATCATTACAAGATATATTATTTTCACCTATACTAATGGAAGATTCAGAATTGAAACTGACTTCTGGTTGAATTGTTTTCCTCAACTGATTAACATGTCTTTTCCATATCAGTTGCAACTCTGGAACTTCGATGATATATGTACAATGTCCAATTCTTCTATGTACTATTCCTTTTATCCAAGTTTTTTTATTTACAATTCTAAAATCTCTAGCTAAAACTACTTCACCTTTCCTAAATACAACATCCCGCTTTCCTTTGTAGTAATTTTTCTGCTTTGTTTGTTGTTTTTGAACATGCGATCTTAAATTATTTGTAGGTTTTAATTCGCTTTCATATTGTCTACTTTTGGGTAAAATCAAATTGAATCTACTTCGCAAATCTCGATTGAACTTTAACTTTGCTGGAGAGACACCAGTGGTACAATGTGGAGTGATTCGATAATCAAAACAAAATCTACTTATGGCTGTTCTTGGGGAAAGCGTAGGGTTTGAAAATAAAATCTTCTTTAGGGCTTGCTTGACTGTTTTCACACTGTTCTCTGCAGCCCCATTAGATTCTGGGTTATATGGAGGCGAAGTAATATGTTTAATACCATTTTGCAATACAAAATTCTGAAATTCTTTTGATGTGAATCCGCTATCATTATCTGAGACTATTGTCATAGCTAAACCAAATCTTGCGAAGGTTTCTCTTAAAGCATTTATAGTATTCTCAGAACTAGTTGATGGTGTTTCGAAAACTTCCACCCACTTGGTGTAAGCATCTAATATTACCAAGTAATATTTATTTTTCAAAGGTCCTAAATAATCAATATATGTATCCTCTCAAATGGCTGACTAGGATACTTCCATTGATTCAATTCATTTTTAGGAGGACTATGGAAAAAATGTACACATGATTCGCACTGTTTCGTCAATTTATCAATGTCCTTGTCCATACCTGGCCACCAAAAATATGAACGCGCTTTTCATTTTAACTGTCCCTAAATGAGTACTATGTAGCTCTTTCATAACAATAGGTCGTAACCTAACCGGTATCAAAATGCGATGGTTCCAGTAAATGCAATGTTCATCAATTTCATATTCTAATCGCTTATTCAAATAAGGTCTCAACTCGTCATGTGTTACATATTTTGGCCAACCATTTTTTATATAATCTCTTAATTTCATAAAAATACTGTCACATTTAGATTCGTCTGCAATATTCTTGTAATTAACATTTATCTCTGAGTCAGCGAAAAAATTACAGTAATCAATTTCAACATCTTCCTCCTCTCTAACTAAACTCTTCAGTGGTAACCGGGATAACCAATCTGCTTTATTATCTTCAGATTTGACATATTCTATTTCATACGAATAATTTGATAAAATTACCGCCCAACGTCTCAACCTATTTGCCGAAAATTCGGGAATACCCTTCTTAGGGCTGAAAATAGTTAATAACGGACGGTGATCTGTGCATAAAATGAAATGTTTATTGTATAAGAATTAATTGAATTTAGTTACTCCAAAAATTATTGAAAGAGCCTCCTTTTCCAATTGAGAGTATGCTTGTTGAGCCTTACTCAGTGTCTTTGAAGCAAAAACAACGGGTTTTTCATCCCCTGAAGGAAATAAATGACTAAGAACTGCTCCAATACCGTAACTACTAGAATCCAATGTCAATTTCAAAGGCAAATTTGGATCAAAATGTACTAAAACATCAGCGGATTTCAGTAACTGTTTGATTTTCGAAAATGCTCTGTCACATTCATTAGTCCATTCGAAAGACTTATTCTTATTTAACAACTGATAAAGAGGATATAGAATTGTAGACATGTTTCTTATAAATTTTCCGTAATAATTTATACTTCCTAAAAAACTCTTCAACTGTTTGACATTGGTAGGCCTAGGCGCTTTATCTATAGCTTCCGTCTTATTTGTACATGGATGTAAGCCAATTTTATCGATCGTGTATCCCAAATATTCTATTGCATTTTGAAAAAAACTACATTTATCTTTACGTAACTTGAAACCGGCATCATTTAAAACTTTGAAAACTTGGCGCAATCTAGTCAAATGTTCTTGCAAATCTTTCCCCGTGATGAGAATATCGTCAAGAAAAACTTCTACTCCCTCAATTCTTCCTAGTAGAGATTCCATGATTTTTTGAAACTTTGCAGGAGCAGAGGCAATTCCATAAGCTAAACGATTATATCTATATAACCCTCTATGTGTGGAAACAGTCAGCAAGTGTTTAGATTCTTCACTTACACATATTTGTTGGTAAGCCTGTGATAGGTCCAATTTAGTAAATTTTGTTCCCCCTTGCAACCTACTAAATAAATCTTCGATGCGTGGAACCGGATACTTGTCCACTTCAATATAAGGATTGATTGTGACTTTGAAATCACCACACAAACGTAAATTTCCATCTTTCTTGGAACACGGGTACCACCGGTGCCGCCCAACTGCTATAGTCCACTGGAGACCATATACCTAAAGAAGTTAAACGATCAATTTCAAAATCCACTTTTGATTTTATAGCGAAGGGCAAAGGTCTTGGTTTATAAAATTTTGGCGATATATTTTCATCTTTTAAAATAATATGTGCTACACCTTTATTGAATCGACCTAATTCATCAGAAAATAAATCTTTGAATTCAGACAACAATTCATTGATTAAATTTTTATGATGTGAATCATTTTTATTTTCTTCTACAAAATGAAATCCTCCAAAATCTAGATTGAATGAATGCAAAAAATTTCGACCTAATATCGGAGGTCCACCCCCTTCTATAACATATATTTCAAAAACTTTAGTGCAATTTTTGTAGGTGAGCATCGTTTTGAATAACCCTTTTGGTTTGACTCTGGATCCATCATAGAAGGAAAACATTTTATTTGTTTCATGAAGTATTTCATTATTAAATTCTTTGTAGAACAGATCAGCAGATATGGCACTTATTCCAGATCCAGTATCTAATTGAAATCTGATCAATTTTTGATTAATATGTGCATCGATATAATAAGGTGACGAACGACCTGCATCTAATTTGAACAAATTGAGTTCATCGTTGAATTTATCAGTAATTTCAGTTTCTTTAGCTTCAGAAATGAAATGATTGGAAAATTTAGGTTTATGAGATCTCTTTTTGAAACAAGCTTTTTCCAAATGTCCCTTAATGTGACAAAAATTACAAACATAATTAGCAAATTTGCACTTATCTTTTGGATGTCCGATACCCCCGCAAACTGAGCAAGATGCCTTTCCATCTGCATGCATCCTATTGGTCCCTTTGCTCCTTTCCTGTGCAGTGTTTCCATATTCTGCGTACTGCGCACGTCTTGATTGAGATGCTGATCCCTGATTGGTTCTCATAGACGGCATAGGGTTCCGAGCCTTTTTCGAGTTGCGCAGGAACATGACTTCTTCCTTCACCTGTCTGTCGAATTTTTCCTTGTAGCCATTTTCCCCTTTGAATGATGAAATAGCCGCCATCTTGTGATTCGCAATTTTGACTGCTTCTTCAAAAGTAATCGTTACCTTTTCTTCTAATAATCGATCCAATACAGGCCCTTCTCCAAATCCACATACGAATTTATCTCGCAATGCATTTTCTAAATGAACTCCAAATTCGCCCTGTACTGCTAATTTCCGGACTCGAGCTGCCCAATCATTTGTAGATTCCGTGGGACTCCTTGTTGCATTATAAAATTTTATTCTCTCGGCAAACGGTGTTCGAATCGGTGCGAAATGTTTATCAAATATTTCTTCCAATTCTGCCATAGTTTTTTCTTCGGGTTTTTGTGGATTGCACTGATCGAACATCAATCGATAAGAATCTTCATCCAACATATTCAGAAATATGGAACGGCGCTTATTTTCGCTGATATTATTGGCATCGAAATAATTGTGTAAACGTGCCTTGTATATTGCCCAGTCAGAGATTCTGAAGTTGAATTCTTGAAGACGTCCGATGATTCCCACATTTGTACATGTGTTGATTTCTTCGTTAGTATCCATCATGAGGAAAAATGTAACATCCGATAATTATCAATCGTTGATGCACTATTTTATTCACTTTTACCTCGTCGCCAATGTGGTGTATTTAACTACACTTCTATAATTTTATCTTATATTGCGTATTGGAATATTGAGGATCTCTTACTAGTAACGACAACAGCTCGGAAAGAAGTGTTTTATTAAAATTCATATGTACAGTAACAAAATGATGCGATTCTGCGCATAAACTTAAAATTGAATACATTACACTAAGTTACATGTATCAGAATTCCGAAGAATTCCACTTTATCTGTCTTTTCAACTCATTTCGTACCATTAATTGCACTCTACGAGGATACCATTATTAATTTCATAATAGAAAAAGGATACGACATTCAAAGTTTATCTAAAATTAATGAGAAAATTCTGAAAATTTCGATAAATACAAAGTGCAAACAGATGTTTTGCCCATACTAGCTCTATCTCATAGACAAAGGAAGGAAAGACAAACAACTTTCATTGGTCGTTTAAAATGTTGATCATGGCGCCCCGTCCGGCAGTAGATGGAACTAATTGTATGAAATAGCGCTATAGTAGAAAAATGTTTTCGCCATAACATAACCTAAATTGCAAATTTTCTTTCGTTTTCAGTTGTATTTTCAGATTTATCTAAAGTCATAAGTCAAGTTTTCGCCATAGTTTTCTAGTATTCTCAAATAATTTGTTGTGATTTTAATGCATACATGGGTTTATTTCCTGCAGTGAATACAACAATTTTATCAACAAGTTTCATCAGATAAAAAGGCAAACATCTTTCTTTGAGTTGAGGCACAGATTATGTTGTAATATTTTAATTTGAATATGAATTTTGTGAAGCAATCGTGGAGTTTAGAAGTAGATAGTAGGGGCTACTATATCTTCATTACTTCATTCCATTAGATCCTTTAGGTTAACGTGTAAGGGTAACTATTAATTCTTAGTTCTTAGCACCTATTTTCATAATCGACCAGTATGGCATTATTAAAATTTCAGTTTTCACACTGCATCCCTAATTGTTCGAACAAAAATATCAGGGGGTCAAAAACGAACAAGCACTTTTTTCGATCTCCAAGTACACTAGATAGATGGAATGTGGATTATATGGATTTTTTAATAAAAATAGTAGAATTTAGGAGGACCATTTCAGTCTAAAAAATTTGACTAAAACAAGACTTCTCCTTTAGCCCTACCGGCTTTTTAAATTTTTACACTGCATTTAAATCGATGGAGGTTTGAAATCATCTGGTGCTTGGTGAAGATTGAATTTTCCAAATTTAGGCAATAATAGTTAGCAGAGTACTAGTTCAACATACTCAAGATTAAATTCACCAAATACAGTGACTCTTTCCTCTTTGTGATGAAAAGGTCAGACTTATACAACAAATGTGTTATACAACTTTGTTATATAACTTGTTATAAAATAGCAGAGACATCCAGACTATGTAACAAAATAAAACTAGACAAAAGTGCTCAACTGGAAGCAGTGGCATCTGTAGGACATTGAAAAAGTCCTCAAACGTAGAGGATGTCATTTTGTCAGCAGCAGCTTGTGTAATTTTATGTAGACGAGTGAAATCTCATCGTTGAGAGCTAGGGGAACATTATAGTGGAACAACTCTTTTGAAGGATCTAGTAATGGATGACATAGACCCATTGACAGGGGACATTAAATGAGATGGTAGTTTTAAAAATTTCCTAGGGATGATAAGTTCTGATTTCGAATACCTAATAAATCAAATCGGCCATAAAATAGACAAAAAAGACACGACATTTCGAGATGCAATACCAGTAAAAGAAAGATTGGCGCTGCAGTAAATGTTTAATAACACTAGTGTGGACAAGTTGCGGCGTGTTTTATAACAAAGTTATATTACTTTCTTTGATCTTTACCGACACCCAACGGATAACATAAAATTTGCTATATAGCAAGAAAAATGTTGTATAACATTGTGTTATATAACATTTTGAATTGAATTTCTCTAACAAGTTTTATAACTTTGCTTTATAACCTGTTTTGTTACATAGTCTGGACCCGGCTTTATATAACTTGTTTCAGTGTAGATTATATAAGGAGCTAGATCTCAAAGAAGAGACCTATGCTGTCAGAAAATATATATTTTTTCAATAACCTTAACCTTTTTTAGGAGATTTTCGTTTTACATAATTGAATTGCAATCTATGCATCTTCAAATACTAAGTTGGCCGACATAGATTCTATTTTTCCTAGCAAGAAAGCTTCTGTCAAATAATATTAAATAAACTAATTAAGTAATCTTTGGTAGTGTGATATTAAAAACAGAGGTTTAATATCACATAACTGAACTTTAGTTTCACACCTCGTGTCCCATGGACTGGCAACTTGAAACATTCGTATAAGGCAAGTTCAGCATAATAATCATACAATCACGTGTAGAGTTTTTTGCAACTTCTGTATTTCATTACGTTTCAAGCCACCCTGTTTAAGCCAGTTTTTCAGGAATAATTTAATTTTATCAATATTATTTTCAAAACTTATCGAAACATATATTTATTGGTAGTTTTCCCAACATTCATTTTGAATTGGTTTTCAATATTTGTAAAAATAAAAATATCGACGTAAAATATGTTCCGCCGAAGACAAAAAAATGGTACGAACTGACCAGCCCTCTGGCCCAACAATCGACCGGCCCACCGGGAATTTTCCCGGTTTCCCGGTGGTCCCATCCGCCCCTGGGTCAGACATTTTGAATAAAATTTATATGTAGCGTAGGAATCAGTTGTCACACGGAGAAAAATTTTTGTTTAATATCAGTAAACATCAATAAGAGCAGCTGTCTGAATTGAAAAAAATCCATTGAATATTCCAAACATTCATTGAAATTAGCTGCATTAGCTTTGTATGAACGATTTTTCACTCTGTTCCTGGTTATGTTAATCACATGGCTTTTGCTGGAGTTTAGGGATGGGCGAAAAATATCGATATATCGAAATATCGATATTTTTTAAAAAAATAATCTATAAATATCGTCGATATTTCGAATTCCGATCGATCCTAACGACTATCGACATTTATTTCGATGTATCAAATTTCGATATTTTTCCGTGTGTCGCACATCGTTTATTTGATGTATGGAGAGTAGAGAGAAGGAGAACGATCGCTGCTTTGAGACCACAGATTTTTTGTCCCCTAAAATATGTACCAATAGGGTAGTTCATGCTTTGGCCAACAGGCGCGCTGGCCATCACGAGAGTGCGAAATTTTTATTTAAACAACTTGTAGTTGGCTGAGTGAACTGTTTCGTCTGTTTCCCTGGTGACAGATGATAGGAATATTATTATTTTCGATTTTTGATAAGAGAACAACATATTATGACCATGGTGAAATGTTGAAGCGTGCGCTAGTGTAAGAGTGTTTTGGTATCAGAAAGAAAAGGAGAAGGGATAAAATTTCCGAGAGCAGTTTTGAGAGAAAATTGGAAAAAAATCATTCCTCAAAAATTGACTCCGAATCAATTTGTGTGTCAAGAGCACTTTTGCGATGAAGATATCAAAAAGATGATGGATTCATTATAAACGAAATCGAAATTGTCATCCCTCGTGAGAAGTTGACTCTTCTGAATAAGAATATCTAACCAATAAAACTACATGGTTCAGAAGTAAATATTCTTGAAGAATTTTGTTGGCATAAAATAATATATGGTCTATATCGGTTCTCAGCTGAGTATTGGCAACAGAATCTACTCTAATACCTAAGTGATAAATCCTATATTGGTACCTTTTGTTGTCTTGATGTGTACTACTTCTCACTGCAAATTTATATAATTGTGAAGATTTCGGTAAACCAACATAGCTGCTTTCAATGAACAATGATATACAAAAGTAGGTACAATTTTTTTGATCCGTGATTTCTTTTGAATTTCATTGATTTCGACTTGTATTTTATTGCATATAATTCAGAGAACTCATATTGAATATAGATTTGAAGAAAGGTATTTGAAAAATCATCAGAAAAACGATGACACATAACCTAAAATAAAATGAATGCTGTTCATTTCAAATCATTGAATTCTATGAGAGTTCAATGTTTCAAATTGACGCTTGAATCCCCATCCCTTATCGATACACGCTGCAATCGCAGCGACACCTATCCTACGTTTCCCGTTTTCGGGGACACATTTTTAGTACATCGATCGTTCTCCTTCTCTCTACTCTCCATAATTTGATGTGTTACTCCTTTTTTCAATACCAGACGAATAATGGTTTCAATAAAATAGTTCTGAATTTTAAAAAATGAAAATATTAACACTCCCAAAACTGTGCTTCTTTTCGAATGCTCATAGAGTTCAATGACCGTAAAACCATAGATATACTAACTCAACATAATATGTAAGTTATAATTTCTATGCATGCTACGCTTGCGCGTTAGAATGATGTCAGCTTCAGAGGTTAGAAACGAAATGAAGCTACGACAAACTTTCATCAATCTTATCGACCAATTTTATATTGATCCATTATTGAAAAAATATACCATTTTATTTCGAAATTTTGTTTTCAACTTGTTGAGAAAGGATCATAGAACACATTCCAACAGAAATAAATCTTAAGAAATTCGCTAAAATATCCAAAAACAGGCGAGAAGTACGCGGCATTTTTAGTCCCAAAAGAAATGGGAATTCAGGGACCAGATCCACGCATGGATCGCGATTCAAAATTCCCGCCTAACCTCACTAATATGGTCTATATCATAGACCTATAAAACACATGTGTTTAATATGTCTATGGTCTATACACATTTGTAACATTGTTACTATGGAGGGTACCTTTGCCTTCCATAATTGTAACATTGGTAACCGAAAGTTGCAGGTTACTCTGGTGACAGATTCTGGGCCTGTTCCGATATTGCTGGTTTTACTGGGCCGCAATCGAATAACAATAGAACTCGAACGACTGGGCACTGGAATCGTCTCTGAAATACTGACAGTACTGTTCAGGAATATCGGAACAGACGGAACCGAATTGTCAGGACCGCCCACTATGGTTCTAACCAAAGATAATCTATAGCTTTGTTTTGGTTCGCACTTGAGGCGGTTCCGAATCGGTTCAAAGTAGTGGAGCAGCAATGGTGTGGGAAGCTACCCGCATGCTACGCGCGAGCTTACGCTGAATAAATAAATGTGCGAATCACAGATTACAGAGTAGTGCGACTGCTTCGAACCGTTCTGGAACCATCCTAAAAGCGAACCCAAACAGGCCTCATCTATAATCTTTGGTTCTAACCACAGAGTACAGAGTAGTGGTTCTAACCTACTCTGTAATTTGTGGTTCTAACCTAACTCCAAAGTCCAGAGACTCCTCTATGCCTAAATCTTTCATCATACGAGGAGCTAAATGCAGGAGCGACTAGAAAGAGCATTGAAATCCAACGTTGCCACATTGTGCGCAATTTTTGATTGACATTGACAGCACAGAGAGCTTGATAGACGTCAAAGTATGTAAACATAACTCATAATTTGAATATTATTTCACTTTTAACAGAGAGACTCTGCTTTTAGTTATTATAAGTACATTGCAATAGCATTATTTTTGTTTTAAAGTTGTCTTATTCCTAGTGATTCTTCCGCTAACAGTGTTAGATTAACGTTTGTAATGGTAATGAAAGTATTCAATTAATTGGGCAAGTCGCACAGTATTTTAGCAGGAAGTGCCATTATCTTGTTGGATGTGGAGGCCGAAGAAACAGGGATAGTGTTAGTTTTTTCGTATTAGTGAAGGAATTTCTCTATTTCAGCACCAGGAGCTTCACATAAATGACTTAACCCTCTAATACCCAAGTCCGCCTTGAGACTGGTTGCATATAGGTGGATAAAAAATTATTCTGCCCATGTCCGCCTTCAGTATAGGTTCATTTTGTGAGAACAGGTGTTTATGTAAATCAGTTAACTATTTGCGAAAAAAAGATGTAGATTACATAAGCTAATTTGAAACTATACGGAAATAATCATAAAAAAGGTAAAAAAACTTGGGCATTAGAGGGTTAAGGATACGACAAAAATGCTTGGACGTTATTATTAATTAAGAGCTGATATGTACTAGTAATATTTTAAAATTCATTATATTTATGCTGTTTATTTTTTCACTAGTTATATCTTGATACTGTTAATATTTTGTACCGATATTTTTATACAGTTCCCATTTATATGTATAGTGAATACACCTTTTAAATAAAACTGCACCTTTTCAAGAAAATTTATTACACATAAATTACATGAACATTATGATATATACAACGATAAGACGGCGCCGTAGGGTGAACATCTCCAGGAAAAATAAGAAAAAATCCAGCTCAATTTTTTATTTCATTACAAAATATCTTATGAAATATATTACAACAGCCACAATTTTTCGAATATTTTTGTTATTTTTTTGTATCTGCAACTTAAGCAGTACTGCTGCCCACAACATTTCCTAAAACTAGAATACATATAGTTTTCACAGAAAAAATTATAAGAATATGTTTTTCCCATAAAATTCTGAAAGATTTTTACTTTCAGCCCACTTTCCCTAATTTTTTCCAGAACTATTCAACATCAGCGAATAAAAGCATCTTGATAGAGTTAATATCCATCTTAAAATAGAAATAAACAGCTTAGAGAAAGCTAAATACTAAATTTAACTTCAGAACCAGTTAAATTGCAAGGGCACAATAACTTGCCTCTTTTGTTTTGTAGTAAATACAACCTCCTACAGTACAGGAGCAGTGCTGAAATATGCTTGGACATTCCAGACAAACCTGCTTTGTATGTCTATTTCATCTTTCCAATCTTCCGATCATCAACTATAGATAACATTCCCTCAATTTGATGGGGTTGTCCTTGCTGAGTCGATGTTTGTTGATCCCGCAATGTTTATTGTATCATTTGTAACTGCTTTCTTTCCACAAAAAATCAGATGGTTGGCATATAACACTTGCTCACCCTCTAGAATACGGGTGTTGCATGTGAATATTTGAAAATTCGAAGAACATTTTGCCAGATCTGAAAAATTTTTAAAAACAAACAGTTACTAACCTTAATCTTTTACTCCTCAAAATATAACCAAAAGATGAATAATACTTACAATACAGCCAAGAATTAACGAAAGAGCTTTCAGTTGATGAATTGGTTTGATTTTGATATTTTCAATGTATTCGGGTTCGGCTTTTGGACGGTCCGAGGATGGTTCTAGAACTGCGCAGAGGATTTTATATTAGGGCGCAACAGTTTTGAGCAATTTTGGAACAATTCTCGGACCGTCCAAAAGCCGAACAGCTTTTGATAAACAAAAACCACTAATCTTTTGTTTGGGGAACAGCTGATTATGGCGAATGCAGCGCCAATATCTTATGACATAAATGTCATTCGTGAATTTACATTTCGCACGGCATGGCAACGTTGGATTTCAATGCTCTTTCTAGTCGCTTATGCTAAATGCTCATACCCGTACCGCCGTTGCCACGTCTGTCGTCTACTTTTTAAGCCACAGAACAGAACATTTGAAAACTGTCAACTGTTCATCTCTGACAGCCTGTCAACTCATTTCACATGTCTTATTTATTTTTATTTTGTTATCAGAGACCGTTTATTATTTACATTTTTCATTAATATTCTTTGTGAAATTGTGGTAATAGTTATATCAGAAAATCTGTATTGAATAGATGACCAATGCAACACAAATAACAGGGTTGCAATCACTTACAACATGTTTTGAGCGGAACGTTAAATTAAACTGATATATCTACATATAATAACATAAGGGTCCTGTAACGTTCCTCGAACAACTGAAGAACATTAGAATCATTACTTGGAAGACTGAACCTGGTCGAAAGACCCTCTCGGTCAAAACAAAGATTTGGACCATTATAGGCCCCTCCAACCTTCTAGCCTCACAAAAATTGTGGAGGCAAGCAAAAGCGTCATTACAAGTAAAACTCCTCACTTGACGAATATTTTCGTTGTTCCAAGGTATAAAAGAGTGGTATTTAACTTCATGTAGAACTCTAGAATATTTATTTGGCAATCTGTAATAGATAAATAGATATATGAAAAGTAAGTTGATATTAAACTTTTGATATGATAACTATCATCATCATATATCAAGATTTCAGAATTAACTATAAATTTTCTTTCAGTGAATACAAAGAGTACCTAATTTATTGAAATTTTGAAAACAAATCAAGAAGTGGCGGATTTTATTCCCAGAAGATAAGCCAGATGTATGAAAGCATTCAGAGCGTAGCAGCCTACAAGTACTTTATAATTAGCCTTTTACCTAGGTTACTCTATAAAATATTTGGAACGAAATATTCGAGGAAAGTATTTCACAAAAGGGTTAGCACAGATGAATTGATGTATATTTAGAGAAGGGAATAATGACCAACCTGTAATAAAATACTGCTATGAGGATTGTGAAACTCAGGATCCATATGGAATGTGTCTGGTAGACCATTGTTCCTGGCCTTTATTTTTACAGCGTTTGTACGGGTAATAAGAGATGGAATGAATATTTTCTCAAAATGTAAATACGTAATATTATGTAATTTATTTGTATTAAATATTCTTGAAAAGATGCACTGTTTCATTGAAAAGGTGTATTCAATATAGGTATATATAAAACAGGAACACTATAGTAGTAGTAATAAACTTTATTGAAACAATGTTTCCAAGGGTTAACAACTCAGGTCTTCCTGCCCAGGAACAGTATAAAAATAAAATCAATACAAAATAGAACTAGTTAGGGTATACCCTAGTTAGAAAAACAGCATAAATATAATGAGTATAAATAAAAATATAACTAGTATAAGTCAGCTCTTCTAATAATAGCAGTTTTGTTGTCTCCTCGTCAAGTAATTTAAGTGAAGCTTCTTATGCTGAAAAACAGAAATTTCCTCCGGAATAGGAAAAAAAAACTTAACACTGTTTCCTCGGCCTCCACATCCAACAACACAACGATAAAATGGCATAATTATTCACTTCCTGCTAAAATACTGTGTGACTTTCCCAAGATATTGAATACTTTCATTACCATTACTGGCATTAATAACGCACATTTAACACTAAAGAATCACTAGGATTAACACCACCATCAAATTAAAAACAAAAATAATGCATTTCAATGTACGTATTTTAACTAAAAGTAAAATAATATTCCAAATTATGTGTTATTTTTGCCTACACAACACCTCACAATTTTATTTTGACATCTATCCATAGACCTAATAATACATTTTTTACATATTTTATTAGGTTACATATTTTATTAGGTCTATGCATCTATCTGACACTTCTGACTAGGGATGGCTAAGCGTACGCGGAACTGATACTTTGGAACAGGCCCGGCTGGTCGGACTAATGGAACTGATCCTTACTGACAATTTAATCAGGTACGAGTACCAGTCCCTTCGGTTCGGATCGCGACCCCCAGTGTCAGTTCGCTGTACGCGTACGCTCTACTTTGATTTGAATTGAGTCGAGAACGAGCAACGAAAACAGATTCTGGAGTTACGGACTGGAGGACTCGAGACAGAGAATCAGTGTTGCCAGGTGTAACATAATTATCAGATTGTAACATAATTTTTCGGAAAAATAGAGTTGACAAATAAAGTGTAACATAATCGATAATTGTAACATAATTTAGAGAGAGAGTTGAATATATTGAAAATATTCGTCATATTTTCTGTTTATCAGAACTTCCGCAACAGATATCAGTCACTTCGGCTATTGAAATTATTTTACATCTAAGGGAATTCTCTATTGCCGGGGAATCCCAGAATTAAACTACTTAGCGTCAAACATCGAACCTCCAAGTTTACTTATTTCGGCGCTGTGCGCTGCCACACCTACGGAATTTTGAGTAGATCTACGGAATTCAGACGGTACCTACGGAATCTCCTATTTTGTTCGATATTCTGCGGAATATTATGAAATTATTTTAAGAATGTATTCCTCTCTTTATTGCTGTCAAGTCGTCGAAAATATGAAATTTGTTTATCCTTTGCGTTACCCATCAGCAGGTAGTTGGAATTTTTCACAGTTTCGCCGAGTGGGCTGTGTCATAAAAACCATCTGCTAATAATGTACGCCCTTTCTACATCACTTGAGCCGTACTTTTTCTATTAAATTTAAGGCGTATTTTATTTTCGTCCTTTTTATCGTGGTAATAGGGTTTAATTTCGAAAAACATAGTTTCGCTGTACTTACGCATTTATTGAACTTTGAAGAAAATTGCATTGTTCATGGATTAGACAGAGACATCTCTGATCATTCACATAAAAATCTATAACAACATTTTTCACCTCATCATGTTAATGAAAGGTATTTGCCGGATCTGAGATAAATCCTCTTTCTGCCATCTATTGTAACATAATTTTCAGGAAAATCTGATAATTTTGGCAACCTGGTTCCATAATTTCATTTCAGTTATCTGGTAACACTGCAGAGAATGGACCAGCCGACTAGTTGTTCGACTTGTTCGAGTTCGGATTGTCGGATTATGAGTTTTGGAATAGACTAGCCAATTTCAATATGTCCGGACTAGAAACTGGACTGGAACTGATCTTTGGACTAGTTATATCTCTGGACCGGATCAGGTCGGAACTGATCCATGAAATTGTTTGGATCAGCCTTCCCTACTTCTGACAGCTGGTTAAAGTTTCAGTACCGAAGTTGACAGTTTCAGTATGAGAGGTAGACGTGGCAACGTCGGTACGGGTACGAGCATTTAGCTCCTCGTCTTTCATCATTGAACCATAGCCGTCTTTATAGTCTCTATAGACGGCTGTGATTGAACTCTATGGGAACTGGAATGGCATCGCGATACAGGCAAAATGAGGAAGAGTGAAAAGTGAAAGGGAAGATGTAGAGCAACCTTTCTCTCTCGCACGCCGTTGCTATTAGCAACGTAAACATTTCAATGTGCGGGAATGAAAGAATGAACTGAAAATATTTGAAGGTTTGATACTGATTGGAAAAATTCACTTCTTTCTCTATTTCCGAAATTGTTCAAATCTTTCAACGAGTCGTTTCGTTCTAAAAATAATTCATCATTGGTTTGTCATTCTAATCGAAATTTCTAAAAATTTTCACGAATATGCACTTTTTTTAGTGATTTATGATGTTAATCATAATTTTCTGAATTTCGAGAACGAAATTTTTAATAATCACCCTTACAGCCTTGATGAATTAATAAAATTGAAGCTTTAGAGTAATTTGACTATAAATATTAATTATTATAATCGTGAGGCAAGAATATAGGAAATGATCTGAAAAGCCCCGGATAAAGCTTTGGAATCATATGAAAAGCAGTGTCTGTCTGTCTCTGGAGCAGAGACAGAGTCTTCTCTGGTGTCAGTGCGAGAGATTTCAAATAATCCAAATAGTTCAATATATAAAAGGAACCATATCAAAAAGTAAAGAACAAAATTGCTGAAATATTTTTATCTAACATAATTGGAACAAAAATGTTACATTTGTTTAACAATTATTTCCTGGCTAGCCCTAGTGCACTCTTCATGGTCAAAATAAATCCTAGAGCGAATGTCTTTCGACAGTGAAGAAGAATGTTGGTATCATCAATTTCCAATGATTCTAAATATTCTATAGTTTCACTGAAAATTTCCTCAACATACCTCAGGGAAGAAGATCTAATTGGAGCTTTAAACCCTCTCTGGAACGGATTTCTAGAATTGAGAATGTCAAACACTCTATCAATTTCTCTAATGAATTCAACGGTAGCGGCATTATCTTTGAATTGTAAGTTCTTACATTTTTTATCAAGAAATTCAATAGCATCTGCTACCCCATTACTCATTGTTTGAGTAGCTAATCAGATATTCATAATTCTATTTTTATATTTGATATGCTGAGATGAGAGGGAATTAGCCAACCTTGGACCTTCCTCCCTTTGAACTTTTTCTAATTCCTTGACAAACTGCCAAGAAATGTTTTCTATGGGGGACTGCATTTTTTTCTGCAAACGTATTTCTACGGATAACAATTTTTCTTTCCTGTAGCTTTGGTCCAAAGTTGTAAAGTAAAAGGTTTTCGGAGAGGGAACCTAAAACAATGAAAAACATGAGGCATAATTCCTAATTATTTACTGCTTCTCTCCTTTTGTGGATTCTCAGTTCCGTAAAACTGATCAGGATGGATTGGTTTATGTGATACCAACACTTCTCAGAAAAAATATTATATTATATTATATTTATGTCCCCTGGATTATGGCATCCGTTTCCAACACAATACTGGACCATTGTTGTTATCAAATTCTTCTTATTCAAAATATTTTTTGTTACTGCGAAAACCACTTTTGTCACTCTGGGAAACACATAGACTTGAAAAACACTCACCAAAAAACTATATTCAAGCTTTGAAAAAGCACAAGAAATTCTGTTCAACAGCTAACTTGACTTGATATATAGACATTTTTCGAGTTTCTTAGGAATGTAAATCGGAAGTATATGGCTTCTAAACAATTTTTCACCACGATTTTTACTAAAATACTGACAAAAAGACATTAAACAATGTAATTTAAAATTTATCTACGAAAATGACATTTAAATTTAGGTTATAATAGTGTAAACAAAAACACGCTAGAGAGAGAAAGGTTGCTCTACATCTTCCCTTTCTCTCGGTCACACTTTTCGTCGTATTTTGCTACCTACGATATGGAGAGTAGAGAGAAGGAGAACGATCGCTGCTTTGAGACCACAGATTTTTTGTCCCCTAAAATATGTACCAATAGTAGTAGTTCATGTTTTTGCCAACAGTCGCGCTGGCCATCACGAGAGTGCGAAATTTTGTTTACACAAATCAAATTGTAGTTGGCTCGTTGGCTGAGTGAACTGTTTCCCTGGTGACAGATGATAGGAAAATTATTATTGTCGATTTTTAGAGAACAACATATGACCATGGTGAAATGTTGAAGCGTGCGCTAGTATAAGAGTGTTTTGGCATCGGAAAGAAAAGGAGAAGAGATAAAATTTCCGAGAGCATTTTTGAGAGAAAATTGGAAAAAACCTTATCTCAAGAATCAACTCCCAATCAATTTGTGTGTCAAGAGCACTTTTGCGATGAAGATATCAAAAAGATGATGGATTCATTATAAACGAAATCGAAATTGTCATCCCTCGTGAGAAGTTGACTCTTCTGAATAAGAATATTTAACCAATAAAACTACATGGTTCAGAAGTAAATATTCTTGAAGAATTTTGTTGGCATAACATAATATATGGTTTATATCGGTTCTCAGCTGAGTATTGGCAAAAGAATCTACTCTAATACCTAAGTGATAAATCTGAGACTGCTACCTTTTGTTGTCTTGATGTGTACTGCTCCTCACTACGGATTTATATAATTTTGAAGATTAGTAAACCAACTAACAGAGCTGCTTTCAATAAACAATGATAAACAAAAGTAGGTACAATTTTTTTGATCAGTGATTTCTTTTGAATTTCATTGATTTCGACTTGCATTTTATTGCATATAATTCAGAGAACTCATATTCAATATAGATTTGAAGAAAGGTATTTGAAAAATCATCAGAAAAACCACGATGACACATAACCTTAAATAAAATGAAGGCTGTTCATTTCAAATTGACGCTTGAATCCCCACTCCTTATCGATACCCGCTGTAATCGCAGCGACACCTATTTTCCCCGTTTTTGGAGACACATTTTTAGTACGGCGATCGTTCTCCTTCTCTCTACTCTCCATAACCTACGAAGCCATTCCAGTTCCCATAGAGTTCAATGTCTTTCATTATAGATCTTTAATCTTTGCAAATATTATTATTATTATTATTATTTGCAGAGACAACAGTTGTCTCTGATTATTTGCATAATTAATTTTTTCTCTGGTACCAATCGATTTCTAGTGAGGAACTGCATGTAAAAAAACTCAGGAACTAAATCACCGTCCGTAAAGTTCTACCGATTGTTCTGAATCAAATAATTACCAATATTACCATAGAGAAAGGGAAAGAGTCTCTTGTCTCTGATAATTACTTATCTAACTCAAATATGGAACCCTCTTTTCGTAGTTATCAACTATTTAATTCATTGCAAAAGTGCTGTCGACTGAAAAAAGATATTAATTCATATTCATCTTATAAACAGTTATATTGTGAAAATAAAAAAGGGAAAATTGGAACTGGAGCATGGTTATTACTGGTTAGTTAAGTGATGTACTGTAATGGTGATAAGCTTAAGTCAATTTATTTTTAAGGCAGCTCCGGCTACAGCATTAGCTTTAGGCACTTGGCAAGTTCAGCGTAAGGCTTGGAAGGAAAATTTAATAGAGCATCTGAAGGAGAAAACAAAAAGTGATCCTGTTCCTTTAAGTGAGAAGTAAGCTGTGAATTGTTCTGATTCAAAAACATTATTCATGTTCTTATAGTTTGGATCAATTGAATGAGATGGAGTTCAGACCTGTGTATGCTAGAGGACAGTTTCTACATGAGAAAGAGCTTCATATGGGCCCCAGAAGTTTGTTAATCAGGGGTGATGCTCAAGATCAGAGAGGTTTAATGTCAGAATATGGTTCTACTAATCAAGGATATCTAATAATCACTCCTTTCAAATTAGAAGGACAAAAGTAAAATTACCCAAATAAATTTTTGCTTTCTGAAAGCACTAATTTCCCAATTTCAGTAAAACTATTTTAGTCAACAGAGGATGGGTCCCAAGAAATAATAAAAACCCGGCTTCCCGTAAAGAAGGTCAGGTTGAGGATGTGGTTGATATTGTTGGTATTGTTAGGTTACAGGAAAATCGTCCAAATTTCATGCCAAAAAACGATGAATTGAAAAACCAATGGTTTTATAGGTGAGTGTTAAGTCGTCTCACAATAAAATTCCGATCTATATTGAACTTGTGTTTTACTCCACTCAATTTACATTGACAGACTGTCTCAAAACTGTTGACATCAAGAGACCTACCATTATTTTTCAAACAAATGTCTAATACAGAATGGGAAAATTATATAAATCCAACAAAAACTTAACTGTTCTCCCTGCAGTGGCAGAAGTATCAGAGAGTGGCCCTATCTTCAATATCCAATCTGCATAACTGTGCAACAGGTCGTTTATAAGAACCATTCTCTCTTTTCACTTCAACAACTCCAATTTTTCTGTTGGGGCCTGGAAAAATCTTTTCAATTTCTTAATCTGAGTTTCCGGGATTTTCTGGGAGCGTTATCATTTATAATTGTGACTACATCATATAGCTTCATCGTCCCTCCACTTCATTATTTTTGTCTAAGTCAGCAGATATTCTCTCATCCATCTCTTCCAGAACGAGTTTTTGAGTTCTTGAGCTTGTCTCCATTGTACCCACAAATCCATTTTCAGATTTGAAAGCATTTTAATAATTTCACATTATCGAGAATAATATTATTATTATTAAATATAGTTTTCACTCAACGCACAAGTCTCTCCCATGCACTGCCCATTTGGGGAGAAGCAAGTGGCATGAATTTGCATTCAATATTTCTTACTGACATTTCTCGTTTGAAATTTTTTTTATCCATATCTTTGACAGCTCTTTTCAGTTCTTCAGAAGATCCTCTAAAATGAGTTCCATTATCGGAGTAAATTTGCGGAGGTTGCCCTCTTCATGTTATATCATGTGGTATCAGTTGGAACCGAGGGGTTGAACCGGTCATGGAAATGTTGTACACCACAATTCAGACAATTTACGCAATCCCTATGATACCATATGAAACAATTCAGACAATTCCAACAATTCACACAATTCAAGAAAATTCATGGCAATTCCTGACAATTCACGGACAATTAATGAAAATTCAATAGAATTCAATACAATTCATGGCAATTCAATACAATTCATGACAATTGAGGACCCTAATATCAAAGGCGGCAATCTCCACCGTGTTCCTATTTGAGTAAAGCGCAAAAAACGGCTACGTCCATATTGTTTTATATTTAACTGCGTGCGTAGTTTCTAACGGAATAGAATACTAAACTCCATTGAATAATGAAGTTATTATGCCTAATTTCTTTTTCGTTTTCGAAAAAATGAGATAAAATGAATGGAGAATGCCGTGTTTGATACTGAATATTAGATTTTGCCGGATTTGATACCAAAGTTTCTACTGAAATGAGTTGGCATCTGAATATCAAGTGTTTTGAAGAAGATTCACGAATAGAATGATATTAATATTGAAATAATTCCCAGAAAACATGTAATCAAAAATATTTTTTTTAACATAATCATCATAATCATAAAGAGAGTATATCTTCGATAAATTCCCAGGTTTCTCCTTCTGCTGCTGATTCTTCCATGTCTGGCAATGCATTTTCTTTCTTCTGTCCTGCTTGTCCTGACTCGAAAGTTCCATTAGTTTTTTGCATAAAACTCTAGTTCTTCAATTGATCTCCAGGTAGCCCCAAAGTGTTTTGCGAGAAGTTTGTAACATCTTTAAGCTTCAACATATTGACTTGTTTCAGACCACTTTTTATGATTTAGTACACTTTTAAAGATTTGCAAAAACGAACTGAATTGACGCTCGGAATTCAGATGAATTACAAATGTCACGACATACATGTGCTGATTGGCCAGAACGGACAATGCCGGCTTTGATTCTAAGCGGGTCTTGGAGATTGCCGGGTTTGATTCTCAGACGAAGTTTCAAAGTGGTTTTTTAATGGGATATAGCCTTTCTTGACACACGCGAGCCATATGTTCAGATGCAGCGCGAAAAATTGAGAAATATTATGTATTTAACTCAATTTCGACCAAAAGTGGAGATTGCCAACTTTGATACCAGAGTCCTCAATTCATATTTCACAGTAAGTCTCAAATATACAATATCGAAGTTTTTTCACATCATACTATACCATATTCAGACTAAGGTCCGGTTTCACGAAGCTAGATCGGGGAATCAACGCTTGATTGGCGAATATAATGAAACCACATTGACATGTTCGCAATCGATTTCAACAGCAATATGAAACTGGAGAAGTGAACTGCCAGGAATTGTTGAGAATGGTCGTGAATTGACAGGAAATGTTGTTAAGTGTCGTAAATTGTCAGGAAATTTTGTGGATTGCCGTGAATAGCTAAAACTTGTCAAACAATCCACGAATTGTTTGAAAATTCTTTTGAGTTTTGTGGAATTGTTATGAATTCCAAAGATTTTTTTAATTATTAGACCATGCGCTGTCATGAAAGTTTTAGTTCTGCAATTTTCTAGTCGCAGAAATAAGTAATACGCACGAACCATATACTGGATGCATGTCCATTAGATGTATGCATATTTTTAATCCTTCTCCAAACATGGTAATCTAAGTGCGTTAAATCGGGTTGACGTGGTGGCCGCGGAACCAAAAATTTTGTTTTTACTTTAGTGAACAGTGGAAAAAATGAGATGTGTAGATGAAAATTGCGGACTTTTACTATTATTCATTATTTAATTATTTGAAAATTAGACAAATAATGAGAAATGAAAGTTACTACTAGATATACCTATTATTGGTTGAATATTTCAATAATGATGAATTACAGGCATATAGTTGATGTAATATTTTTTGATGGCTTTCAGAAGTAAAAATCATAAGACGAGATTTAAATTAAGAAGTGGAATTCATGACTGTGAGTTATAATGAATAAAGAGGTTAACGGCATGCAGACAATTATTGAATTCTGAAAAAGTACACCTCCGGGCAGGATTCGAACTAGCGGCCCTCTTGATTCCCTGCAGATGTCGCTAAATATCGACGATGCCATGGGTAATGGGTAAAAAGGTTCTTGATGATCACAAGTTAATGTTGTTCCCTTACCACCTAACAATCTCTCACCCTTGCGAACATTGAAACGTTCGCAAGGAGACACGAATACAGCCAAAGGCTGTAGGCAAAGATTATAGAGTTAGGTTCTAACTCTATAATCTTTGGCTGTAGGTTCGACTTTCGGACGGTCCGAGAATTGTTCTAGAACTGCGCAAAACTGTTGCGCCCTAGTATCGAATCCTCTGCGCAGTTCTTGAACCATTCTCGGACTATCCGAAAGCCGAACCCGAATACAGCCACTAACAAATGGATTCTGGTTCAGTACAGGTCCGCCAACGCAGAAGGAGGCCGTGAATCTGGTAGCTCGGTTGGTAAGAGCACTTGACCGGTAATCAAGAGGGTAGTGAGTTCGAATCCTGTCCGGAGGTGTATTTTTTCAGAATTTAATAATTGTCTGCATGCCGCAAACTTCTTTATTTATTGTAAAAATCATAATTCAATTTGGGTGCCCATTTCAAGTTTTCAACGACGTTTTTAATTCAAATTTGGCCTGTTTTTGTGGATATCCTGTAGAATTCTTCCGTCGATACGTGAAGTGAAAGACGTACAACATAACTTCAATAATAAGTACTGAAAATTTCATTCTTCTAGCGTGAAAGGGCAAGTAGCTCTGATCATCTTTGTGATCGTCCCGTATAGAGAATATTTTTCCAAGAGCACAAATGTCCCTGGAAAGCTTCGAAATATAAGTGAGGTGATGATCGTAATTTAAAATATGGTTTTTCTATTCAGCTATCGTTTTTGTGAAAATATGTTTTGATATGAAACTAAGTAGGGTTGCTAATTTCACACCCGTATAATGTAACAGGAATATTGAAAATTACCCGTGGTTAGTCATAAGCGAGTGCACGAAAAATACAGGATTCCAAGTTTCTAGCTTAACTGGAATTTCAGGAGAAAAAATAAAAACTGAATTTTAGCCACCACCTTTTAGGAGTGATATCTCGCAAAGGGGTAGGCTGAGGAAATTTTGTTACAGGAAAGACCCATCTTAATTTCATACGAGCCATCACCTCCTGAATTTTGTCGCATGAATTCGGGAACGCCCTGTATATTTCACATATTCCAGAATTCAACGACATCTCGGATAACCCACTGAAAATGAATTGCGTGAAAATATCTTCTGTAGTTTTTCGTATGATTTTGGGTGAGATTAAGAAAGAATGACCCTGTATACTAGGTGTGCCCATATAAATGAATAGATGCCACTCGATTTCTAAGACTAGAAAGTTACACAACTAAAAATTACATGTCAGCGGATGCATAATAATTCAAAACAATTCGTTAAAATTCATGACAATTCACAACAATTCCTGACAATTCACGACAATTCTCAACATTTCCTGGCAATTCACTACAATTCATAACAATTCATGACAATTCATGGCAATTCAAAACAATTCCTACAATTGATACACCACAAATCACGTCCGGTTCACCCCTCGGTTGAAACGGTTGTTAATTAGGTGGTTCTGATTGTATATTAGGTGAATTATCGTGATTCTCATTCTGACTGTGCTTCTTCTGTACATTCTAGTCATAGAATAGAAGAGAATAGAAATATATTTTCCACTGACTGTGTGTGGGAAATTGTCAACATACTTCATAATATATACAGTCAATATTCAATTACAAAATTATATAGACAAACATTGACATTCATTCACCTAACCTAACCTAACATGATTTTTTCATACGGAAAGCCCTAGAGCCCTAGCTATAACGATTAAAATGAACCACGACTATTCTGTAGACGATGGATAGCATGTTCCTCATATTTTTTCGAATGATTAAAACAGCTGGCCAATAAAATTGATAGAGAAATGTATTAGATTTACTCAGAAAAATTTCTATTTCTTTCTGACAGCCCTAGAGCTCTAACTTCAAGGATCAAAACGAACTGGTATTCTGTCTATGATCGAGATTATGTTTCTGATCTTTCTTTTGAAAATTTAAAATGGCCAAGAAAATTCATATCCCAATGCATCCATTCCATCAATTTTCTTGGATAGCCATTTTAAATTTTGGAAAAAAAAGAGGAACATGCGCTCCACCGTAAAAAAAAAATCGGTTCATTTTCATCGTTGGAGGTGGTTTTCTGAGTACAGTCTGGTACACTCCTTTATCCACCAATTTTCTTGGCGGGCCATTTTGAACTTGAAAAATGAGGAATATGCGTTTCATTGTAGGCTGAATAGTTCATTTTGATCCTCGGAGCTCTAGTATGAACAAAGAATTATGTTAGTATATAGTACAATTGATGAAAAATTGTTCCTTGGGGTACATAGAACTCATCCTGTGATTTTCATCTGTAGAGGATGGTTCCTTCGCTACTTTCCCAACAAATAAGATTTATGGGGGTGGCGGTGATTTTCACCCCTTAGCCCTTCCGAATTCAAGGTAATTGATAAAAAATTGTTCCTTGGGGTACATAGAACTCATCCTGTGACTTTCATCTGTAGAGGATGGTTCTTTCGATAATTTTCCAACAAATATGATTAATGGGGGTGGTGGTGATTTTCACGCCTCAGCCCCTTCCGAATTCAATGAAATTGACAAAAAATTGTTCCTTGCGGTACAAAGAACTCATCCTGTGATTTTCATCTGTAGACGACGGCTCCTTCGACATTTTCCCAACAAATATGATTTATGGGGGTGGCGGTGATTTTCCACCCTCAGCCCCTTCCGAATTCAATGAAGTTGATAAAAAATTGTTCCTTGGGGTACATAGAACTCATCCTGTGATTTTCATCTGTAGAGGACGGTTCCTTCGATATTTTCCCAACTAATATAATTTATGGGGGTGGCGGTCATTTTCCACTCTCAGCCCCTTCCGAATTCAATGAAGTTGATAAAAAATTGTTCCTCGGGGTACATAGAACTCATCCTGTGATTTTCATCTGTAGAGTATGGTTCCTTCGATATTTTCCCAACAAATATGATTTATGGGGGTGGCGGTGATTTTCCACCCTCAGCCCCTTCCGAATTCAATGAAATTGACAAAAAATTGTTCCTTGGGGTACATAGAACTCATCCTGTGATTTTCATCTGTAGTCGACGGTTCCTTCGATATTTTCCCAACAAATATGATTTATGGGGGTGTCGGTGATTTTCCACCCTCAGCCCCTTCCGAATTCAATGAAATTGATAAAAAATTGTTCCATGGGGTACATAGAACTCATCCTGTGACTTTCATCTGTAGAGGATGGTTCCTTCGATAATTTTCCAACAAATATGATTAATGGGGGTGGTGGTGATTTTCACCCCTCAGCCCCTTCCGAATTCAATGAAATTGATGAAAAATTGTTCCTTGGGGTACATAGAACTCATCTTGTGATTTTCATCTGTAGAGGTTCCTTCTATATTTTCCCAACAAATATGATTTATGGGGGTGGCGGTGATTTTCACCCCTTAGCCCCATTCAAATGCAATGAAATTGTATGAATTTGTTTCTGTTGTTATTATTAATATTCTCTCTTATTTTCTTATTTTCATCTGTAGAGGTTTTTTACTTCGATGGTTTTCGGAAGAAACCAGATAGTATGTTTTTGTTGAACTTAACCTAGAACATCTAGTCTAGACATAACCGAGTTTTCAGAGAAAAGCTAAAGTATATCTAATGTTTTAAAAAAGTTTTCTTTAACGATGAGTTCACAATTTACTTGTTCCTCTTTTATTTATATCAAAGAATATGATTGTTAATTTTCTGTAGATTTCAGATTTCACATGTTATGTTATCGTCTTGTATTTTCGTCATTTACATCTTATTTCAGTTGACCTGATGATGGCCTAGTGCCGAAATCGATCGTTACAGAATATATAATTATATTAAAAATAAGTGCGTCTGCCTTTCCAAATAATACTTTCGTATCATATCATCTACGTAGAGTAGTAGTTGTATATATTCCGAAAAACTGAATTCTGTAGATATCGAATTGATCCAAGTAAGCGGCGAAATATGAAAATGACACTTTCAGCATTGAAGTTTTGGGGTGATGTTGAGATGATTTCTGAGGTGCTTTTTCGACGCATTCAACATCATGTTAGGGGGGAGGGGAAAAAGGAAAAAAACGACATGCTGTTCACTTGAAATTTTTGTTCGTTTATCCTTTTTATAGTTATAACCCCTGGAGTTCAAAATTCTGAAAAGTTATGTACGTCCTCCGTTATGTTCCAAATAATTTCTCGCAAAATTAAGTAGGGTGTTCATTTTTCAAATTATAATGATAATAATTCCAAATTTGTCGTTGCAATTTTTTTCTTAAAACAAAATCTTCAACAGTTACCATTTTGTGATTGTCATTCAGCTAAAATGTGTCTTTTAGATCCATATTAAACACAATAATAAAAATACCTGGGACGACGAGAATGGTACGCAAGTACAGGGTGGGCAAAATTGGTGATACCTGAATTACAACTTCTTCAACCCAACGAGATAGAGGAAAATGCATGGCACTTTACGGTCGTCTTTATTCGAGAAACTAATAATGCCATCAACTGCATTCCTCTATCTTCTTTTGTTTTCGAGTTAAAGGTCAAAATTAAAATTTCAAATTTGATAATTATCTCCGTTTCTGTTCAAGCTAGGATGTGGAAATGAAAATATTATACAGACCCTTTTTTGATAGCAATCCAGTGGAGCCACTATGATTTTTTCCAACAGATATATTTGCTGAGCTATAGCATAAAGATATATTTTTTTTATGAAAATAGTAGTTTAAAATGACTTACAAAGACTGAGAGTGATGTATAGTATATTTCTGAAATGGTAAAAAAATGGCGGTTATTTCTGGGTCATTTTAAATGACTGTTTCCATAAGAAAAAATACAACTTATATTATACCTCAGCCAATATACCTGTTGGATAAAAATCATAGTACGCCACTGGATTGCTATCACAAAAGTGTCTGTATAATGTTTTTATTTCATCATCCTAGCACAAACAGGAACAGAGGTAATGACCAAAGTTGAAATCACCCAAATTTCAATTTTGGCCTATAACTCGAAACAAAAAAAATAGAGGAATGCAGTTGATGGCATTATTAGTTTCTCGAAAAAAGAAGACATGAATGGTACATTCATTTCTCTATCCCGTTGGGTTAAAAAGTTGAAGTTCAGGTATCACCAATGTTGCCCATCCTGTACATGGGAAATGCGGAGGAACACCATCTACTCCGACAAGAAGTGCTGTTAGATCAGGAATCCGACAACAAGAAGCCGATCCACGTCAGGAAGCCGAGAAGCAGCTCGTACTTCACCACCACCATGAGCCGGAAAACCCGGCAAGGCTCTAACAGAGCTTAATCCTTTTGATATCTGAGATATCTGGGATAAGTTAATGTTCCTCTGGAGAGCCGCAAGGCTAAAGTTATATTAATAATGACATCAGGAGGCCGAGGAGCGGCCCGGATCCGACCGCCATCATGAGCCCGAAAATCAGGAAACGGCTCCAACAGAGCTTAATCCTTTTTGATACCTGAGATATCTGGGATAAGTGAATGTTCCTTTGTAGATGAGTGTGAAAGCGCTGAGGTCATAATAATAATAATTTTATTCACCCTTTAAGACAGAATACATTTGTATAGGACGTTACCAAACCCAAAATATAAGAAAATCCAGTAAATTAAACTAAATGAGTTAGGTGAACAGAAAAAAATGCACATTAATTTATGACCATGTCAAAATACTATTGCTTGTTATAAAAGCAATTCTCGAGCAGAATAAGGCTTTAATTTTATTTTAGAATCTTCTGTACTTCAAAACCTTCAATCTATCGGATAGATGGTTGAAAAATTTGATGCCACTGTCCCTTTATGTGCCGTGTGTCATATTGGTGGAACATTTACTTACCGAGAGTATATTCCTACGAGTGTACCACAGGCGGGCAAGAGTATTTATACTTAGGTCGTGCCACAAACGTACATTTTCTTCCTCGGACTATGCTCTCTGAGCTACTCTCGGAATAAGTTTGTGGAAAACGAATGATTTTATTCTGTCTGAAAGAGGATCTTCATGACTCCGGGTTTCGAGTTTAAAATCAAACGGATTATCTCTTCTGTGCAACAATAACATCAATACTAAATGGCGTATCTCCCCAAAGTAAAACTTTATAGTTGAGGTGATTGTACAAAAGTACGTAGGTACTATTGAGTTTTTATCAAACATAATGGACATGAACATTCCAGCTAAGATTCTTATGAATATGAAGGCCAAGAAACCTTACAGAATCAGAAGGTTTCGAATCACTGGATATGTGCCGTCTCCTGAACAGAGGTTGGCAAATTTAACTGTTGATGCTGCTGCTCGAAATAGTTCAGTAGATGTTTTGCCAGACCATGCTCTCAAATTCTTCAACCAGGAGTCTGTTCTACGTCTAGGGCCCCTCTTGCTGTTGATTTTACCCTGTATTATCAGTTGCAGCATGTCATATCTGTTTAGGCGCAGATATGTCCGAAATACTCAAATTTCCTTTTTTGATGGGGTACAAAAGTTCCATATCATTCTGCGAAGTACCTCCTCATTACTATCTTGTCAATCCAAGATATCCGAAGCATGCGGAGATATGTCCACATCTCGAAGGCGTTGATCTTTTTGAACAGTGTTTGCGTCAGCCTCCACCCTTCCATCCCATAAAAAACTACCGTATAAAAAACGTACCAACGGAGAATTCGCTTTCTGGGATCTATGTTACTGCTCTTGTCACAAAGAAATTATTTCATTTTCATAAAGGTGCCTCTGGCATTTGATTTCCTACTCTTGTCTCCAATCGTCAGTGATGATTGTACCCAGCGAATGGAACTTCTGTATTTCTTAATTTTCAATCTTTATTGATGTTTGCGTTGGTAGCCCCCGTTCAATCACCATGTATTTTGTCTATTTTTTATCTTTTTTTAAAAAAAATATGACGATTACTATTAATAAGATAAGAATGAGCGGATGTCAATTCTGAATAGCATTTCCTAATACTCTTTGTCAGATCGGCATTTATGCAACCTCAACAAAAAAGATTAATATCAATTAAGACACACACTATACACTAACTAGTGTCTATACTGTGATTGAGGGTACGTACGTACCGAAGATGCATGGATGAGCGCGGTGGAGGACGCGGTCGCGATCGTTGTCAAAACAAACCTTCATATTCTAATGAGACCGTACATACCAAGGATATTTCACCCGTTCACCCTCGCCGCTTATCATCGCGGTTTACTGCGATGTCGATCGCAGAACAAAATAGTTTGATTTTATATGGCGATCGAGCTGTTGCAGCGAGGTACCTTGCACGCTTATTGGCGCTCTTCAAATCACGTAACATTCACCAGGGTAACGTATTTATTTTTCAGTTCGTTTGTGAGCTTTGACCGAAAGGAAAGCATCTTCGACATGTATTGCCAGACGTCGATGTAAACCACGACCGCGATCTCGAACTCCACCATCCATGCATCTTCGGTATGTTCGTACCCTAAGATTAGTTGTGCCAACGCCATTTGTACATAAACGTTTCAATAGTGCCAACCTTACTGCGTTCTAGTTACATTTCAAATTTTTTCATTGTATATCTTTTTCCAGAGATATTGAATCCATGGCAAAAATCACAGGATCGGAACCAATATTCTTAGATTTGACAGATGACATACATATTCCTGGAGGTCCTGTAGGAGGTCAAACAAGAGTGAATTTAAGAAACGAACACCTGTCTTATATTCTTACCTGGTATGGTTTAGCAGCAGCTACCGGTGTTTTATGGTACATGAAATTTGTTAAAAATGTTTCATTTAAGTGATAGGCATTTTTTTTATATCAAGGATATTAGGTATCGTGAAATAAAATATTTTTGGATTCGGTTGGATCATCGTTTTTTCAAATATCGAATTGATGAAATATTTGTGGTTGTAAAATTCATCTGATAAATCATTCTTGTCAGAAAATTAATTTTACCTATAAAAAAGATTTTGCTGAAAATAAACAAAAATGACAAAACATAATTATTATTATTGATACATTAATTACTGATATTATTAGTGAGCCATTCAGATGCTGGATATGAGGGTAGCATTGGTGAATATGTTCGCTGCATTCATTTCGTATGAATGAGGTAACTAAATGTGGGAAGCATAATCACAGAGGTAGGAAAAGTTGCTTTACCTCCATGAGCATAATAAACAAAGAAGAAACATTTTTCTCATGAACGGAAAATCAGTTTGGGAGAATATTAGATATTGTCAGTGACACACAAAAGACAACTAAATTGGTAACAAAAATAGAAGCTACTGGATAAGGTTTTCAAGGCGGAAACACAGTATTGAAACGCGACGCGAGTTGACGCGTCTGGAACGGGTGAATTATACGCGCGTGGCGTCGCGTGTTCTGGTCTATAGAAAACAATACATTTGATTCGACTCAACACGCATCACGTTTCATCGGGTCGCGTTTTAATAATGCGTTTCCGCCTTTAGAGTTATAATAACCCAACTTATTATAAAACTATATCTTGGACTAAAAAATACGCCAGTTCAAACAGTTAAGAATTAATTCGGCCACCGAATGCGAAGTTGAGCCAAGCTGAGCGTTTTCAATGCTAATATAATTGACAAGCTACGAATCGAGTGACGTAGCTTGCAATTAAGCATTGAAAACGCTCAACTTCGCATTCGGTGCCGGTCACCCTTAGGCTGAGCCAATATGTACCTTTACCAGAAACAAATTATTTAGTTACTTATGCATTCGAACGAGTTCGAACGTAAATTTGGGTGATTTTTCTGAAAAGGAAGTCATAGGCTACGTCCGCATAGAAAGGCGGCTTGCTTAGCGCCTACAGCCCAGCGGCTTGCATTCCGGCTGATGGCTAGGATCTTTGAGGGTTAATACTCAAGGCTAGGATACACTGTGTCAGCAATGAGAAAAGCTTTGTGTGATGGTTCCCTAGGTGCCTTGGTGATTTGCTTCTCGGCACGGTGGTAAGATGTCACTTTCAAAAATAGCTCTGAAACTGCTTCTCAGAGAAAATTCATCTTTGAAATATACCAATTAAAAGCCTTATCCCTCGTGTTAGGTTCATGACATAAACAAAAGTCACGGTCACGTCATGGGGAGTTATGTAAAAACAATTGCGTAATTTTGACGAAAAATTTTACGAATATTTGCGTATGTCCAGAAAAACATTTGATGCACTTCTCAGTAAAGTTGAAGGGGAATTAACTACCTTTTTAAGACAACTGCATTTTTATGGAGGTTATTAGATGGATTCCGCAGAGGCTCCCTGTGTGATGCAGTTAATATTTCATCCATTTTGCTATACCCTTGAGTATTGGGGTTGAATACTCAAAGGCTATACTTAAAATACCATCCGCCTAGCGTTAAAATACCAATACGTTTGTTCACTTCGATTAGCGACTAGCTAGGCGTCATGCGTGCAGTGTGGCACACTCGTATATATTCGAGAACGTTCGTTCAGAGACAAGAGAAAAGATGTCTTTCCTTTTCTCTATGGTTCGTTTTACAAAGTTCATTGAACTCTATGGTTCCCATAGAGTTCAATGACTAAGTTACTCACTTCGTGACACAGAAAACACCCTTGATTAGACAAACTAGGCAGTATTCCTCAGAAATTCATCTCAAAATGGACACGCATAAGCGATTTTGAAACTTTTGATATTCTTCCCAGATTCCGCTGAAGGGATAGTTCATAACCATCCCAGTCGGTCAGTCTGGGATTCCGATATTCCTGAATGGGTTTACCGCCTAGTTCAATATTAAATTGAAAATTTCTGTGGTCTGAGCCGAAGGGCGTGTCAGAAACCCTCCAGTCAGTGATTTTAGTGCTCAGGTATTGCGAGCAGAGCGTGATGTCCAGTACCTCAGCCCGATTTTTCGTAACAAAGGTTGGAACAGAGCCCCGATTCAATACAAAAAGCGCTTCTTCTAAAATGAAGTCGAATAGGTACTCACCTCTTTCGTTGATATCCGTGCTACCCCACGTGGTGTGGTGGGAGTTGGCATCACAAGCAACGAGGAGTTGAAGGTTTTTCCCCCTGCAGTAGGCAACTAATTTTCGCACTTCATTTGGCGGGGGGAACATGGTGTCACCAGGGAAATAGGCAGAACAGATAACCAGTTCTTTAGTGCCCGTTTCCATGGGAAGTTTTACCAGGATGGCAGTTACATCTCTGGAACAGAATCCTGTAGGTACAAAATGTCAATAGTGTTCCTGACAAAGATACAGGATCTGGGTGATTCCCCAGATCCAAGTGATATTACCTTGCCAGGAAGGTTACTGAGGCCGTTGATTCTGCCTCGAGAAGTAACCCAAGGTTCCTGGATGAGGGCGATATCTTTCCTCTCAGCATTGGAATGCTGTACATTCGCTTGTAGGCATTGAAAGAGCTGCGCCATTGCTGGATGTCACAGATCACTTCTTTCTCCCCACCACCGGCCCTTTCCTGGCCGTTTTACCAGCCTTGGGAAGAGCCCCGGTGGCAAGGGATGCCTGCGATGCTTTGCTCGTAGAGGGAGCAGAGTCAAACCTAACCTTTGGAGGTGCCAGCGGAGGTGGAGGGATTAACCCCTCCTTCCTCTTTCTTGGTTTGGGTGTCCGACTCTTTGTCGGCACCCATGCCCTTCTCTCTGGTCCGGAAGGTAACCCTTCTGAACCCATAGTAGGGCATCATGTGTAGGGCTTTAAGCCTAGACATGGAGCTCTCATCAACAGAGAAGGTCCATGTCCGGCCCGGCCCTGAAACCTGGTGGTGTAACACCGCCCAGTTCTCTGCTTCCAGGTCTGGGTTCATCACACTCAGACCTGTCAGCACCTCATCTTATGAGGGTCGAACTACTAGTGGAGGGTCAGAGGATGTACGCTACGCATACATAGGTCTTTGGCAGCTCCGATCCCTGGACAATGCGGAGGTTGGCCCCATCCCACGGCTTGATCTGCAACAAGCAGTTGCCAAGCCACGAGACGGAAGCCTCGTCCGCGCATCTTATCATAAGCCAGCCCGGCTTATGAGTACAGCTCAAGAAGCGGATCCCTGCTCCTTTTTCCTCCTTCCTGAGGGTATGCCTCAGGATGGCGACCTGGAGCAGGTCAGCTTGGTTTCGGGGTCCTTGTCGACAATGCCGGCCTTGATCCCCTCCGCCATCTCCTTGTAGGTCACCCCCTTACTGACGGTTTCCCCGGGACAGTGCTTTTTCGCACTGGCGCTAGGGGTGCTGCCATCAGAGCGAAACTTCTTTGGAGTTTTGGCAGCAGGTGTAGGGAGGTTTGGTTCCCTCTCCTTTTCTGCTGCCTTTTCGGCGCCATCACGAAGAACTGTCGCAAGTGCCGACTTGTAGTGGACACCCGACTGCAGTCGCCGTTTCAGGCGCCTTTTGGCTGCTCCCGCCATTCGCCTGCGTTTGGAGGTGAGATTAATTTTCTCAACCTCCTTAGCGACTTCAGCGATCGCAGCCTCGGGGATACCCTACCCTAGGGCGGTTCCGGATTTCTCCTCCGCACCTGGGGTTGGGTTGATAATGGCAGAATCAGGTTACACCCCGATTTCTGCGCATTCCTCTTTCGAGGTTTCGGTCGCCGAGATAGGATCGATCCCCGTCTCGACTGGTTTTGTTGTTTTTAAGTGTTCCTCGGTATCCATATGCGGTTCCACGAGAAGGGAAGAAATAAAAGTCCGCCAGGGCAGTGCTCCCTTACCCTGGTAAGTCATATTGAAACCGGAGGGCGGCAGGTGTCCAGAGTTCGCTTATTAGGAGCTCATCTTGACCCAATGAGCTGCTCAAAGAGGAAATTCTTCAGCATAGGATGTTCCACCTTGAACTAGGGGGTTTTTGATGAGGTTGTCTCCTCTCGATCCAGCCACTTAAGGCAAGATCCCCCGCAAACAAGTTTGCATGGTTTGTCAACTGCCGCCAGTCTTTGACTGTCCGGTCAAGTTGGCGCCGTAATTCCTGTGCAGGCCCTTAGCCACAAAACTACAGCTGGGCAGGAGAAGTTGATCCGCGGTGAGATTTTGGAAGGCTACCAGTAGTGTTTTTAAGACTACTTATAGTCCCACAGTCTTCAGCTTCATTTGTAATCATTAGCAGAAGGACCCCTCCTATCCGCCACCTGGAGACGCGCCTGGTTGGTACTTCACCTCAATGCCAGGAGTTGATGATATGACTGATATAGGGCATCCCTGTCTCAATTGTTTAGTTACCATAAACTCACCGCTGACATACTTGCCCATTTTTACCATTGAACTTGAATTTCTGTAAAGTTCTTGTAACGCTCCTACATGTATGGTTCCTATTTGATTGTTCGAGTACCTTCCATAGTTCAGAAATTGGGACAGTATCGTAACGTGAGTTCAAAAAAATTCGTCGTCAAGTAGGCTATGAAATTTTGAAGGCTGGTGTTCGGTGGCTGAACGTATGTTTTCCTTGAATTACTTCATCTTCCCAAAATGTAAACAATGATGACATTAAGCTATATATCGTAATTTCATAAGGAAAGGCACTTTTTGGAAAAAGTTACATGTAAATTTCACCCAACGTGCGAAAAGCATTCCTTTCATTGAGTAAGATGACAAGAATCCAAACAATCTGAGGCAGTTAGAAAAATTCTTCGTAAAAATTTTAACCCTCCACTATTTTCATACGTAAGAGACATGAATCTTGAATTGATCGTGGTATTACTGTGGTATATTTTTTTGTAAGAAGGTTCTAGCTACTTCAGTCATATGAATAAATCACAGTAAGAATCTCAATAATATGTTTATTAATTCTCTATAAATATTAAATTGATTCAGTCATTACTGAAAATCCATGACTAAACCAAAAGAACTGGATTACATGAAAATAGCTATTGGACAATTTATTAAAATTCAACTCAGCTATAAAAAGGCATGATGTTTTCTCCTTCAAAACGTTCTGCTATTAAAGTTCCATAAAAGAAAGTAGGTCCGCACATTTTGCCTTTGACTGATGCATACTGAACTCCAATTTTTCTTGGATGCTACAAGGTAAGGTAATCACAACCTTTTCAGTTTTCTGATAACATGTCAATCTTTATGGAAACAAATGGATATCTTTTTTTCAAAATCGGGTGGCATATGCCAACGGATACTCCAGCCACTTGAGATAAAACTTGAACAGAGGTTTGTCGAGCTTCTGTCATGATGTTTTCATTATTGCTGAACTCTGGAGTTTTCTTCTTTGGTCGACCACTTCCTTTTTTGTTCGAACATACCTGTTTTGTCAACACATCGCAAAACAGTACAATGGAAAAATTCATACTCAATAATCTACAGCAACATAGGCTTCTATGAAGTCGCCGGAACAGAATATTTCCATTCTCATTCAATTTTCTTTCCAATTTTGTAGTAGGATTGAATAATAAAGGCTTTTTACACGTCCGTAAAAACCATCTTTATAATTTGCTGATAATTTTAATTCAACAACAATCCAAAAGGCTCAAATGACAGTTCACCTGGAAAATAGTATAGCACGAGCTAAGAATTACGTTTAGGCACGAAATATCGACGTTCAAAATTCCATAGCCTACTTGACGACGAATTTTTTTGAACGCACGTTTTATGTTTCTGGAGGTCGACAAACGTAATATGCGTTTCCAAGTTCCTGGCGTTCCTTTTCTCTATAATCTGTTAGGCAAAATACGATGTCGGTACATGATCGCCCTGCCCGAAAACCAGTCTGCTCCTCTTCTTCGTTCTCTCTGAAGCCCTCTCTTCAGGTCACGAAGAATTCTTCCATACAATGTACTCGTCACATAAGGTCACACATTACCTAAGCTAAAATAAAATAAAGGCTGTTCATTTCAAATTGACGCTTAAATCCCCACAACTTATCAATCAACCTAGCGATCGCAGCAACCCCTATTTTCCCTGTTTTTGGAGACTAGTCCCCGTTACTAAAAAAGTTAACTTCGTTAAACATTGAAGAGTTACTGACGATTTAGCGCAAGTTAACGTTGATCGCTAACACATAACGGAAATGCTGTTCTATATTGATATATTTATGAGAATTGTTGATTAGGGTTAGAGAAATTAATAGTTCAGGAACAAAATAAAACAAGGTTTTGATCAGAATATGTAATTTGATTCATTGAATCTAGAAATCTAGTTCTGTAATATAACATCCTTCAACATATCGATGTTCAACAAAATATTGAAGTTCTGGTTAGAGAGCAAAGCTCGTTTCGGTGTCAAAATATTTCTTCCCGCGGAAAAATGACGTTCAAATGCAGCTCTTAAGGGTATAACAGAATTACCTATATTATTTGATAAACAGATTTATGAAAATTTGTTCCCCAAGAAATGCCACATCGTTGAACGAGTCTTTTCATTTAATTTCTAGCCACATCTTGACATAATTTTGTGCTTTGGTCTTTAGACACTTATTAGGCTTTTCTTTAGATTGAGTGACAGAATGGAAGAAGTCTTCTTCATCATCGTCGATGTTACTTGCGTTGCTACCACCTACGTCACTTAAACCACCTCTGTCCTTCACATTATCACTCAAATAAGGCCACGGATTTTCGTCTGTAGTGCAACTGGATTCCGGTTCCATAATAATAAATCTAGTTATTATTTTACACACTGCACAGGCAAATAAAACACTCCGTTACTTTACTCTAAACAGTCTACACACCGCGTATGGAGAATACCCTCCTTAACGCCGCGGTATGCATAGAGTCTCTGGTTCAATGGTGAGGACTTAAGCATTAACCTAGCACATAGTAAAGGATTGAAGAAGAAGAAGGACTTACGCTAAGGTCACATGTATCCGTTTGACCGACGGCACGATGACACCAAAGAGTGAAACCTCTTGTTGGTTCCTCTTTGCAATAATCATCCGATGGATGGGCCGGTGCATACGACGTCGTATAAAGTTAAAATATTTTAACTTTTGTCCGATATCAGATGGAACATAACCTGAAATCAATGTTTATTTTTCATTCTGTTGGTGTGGTTCTGTTAAGAATGAAAGGTTTTCCACGGCAAATTTCATTATTTTATCAAATCTAGTCAGCGATAAAAGACAAAACGTTCAATGTCGGTTTAAACCAAATATTGAGGATTTCTTCGATTTGCAGAATTTCCCGCTGTACGTGGAAGCATGTGACATACCGTTTATATTCACGAAATTTAATGTCAATTCGTACGAATTTTTTTCGGACAAACGGATACATGGGTCCATAGCTTTAAACCTCGCACTTATGGAGGGTAGCCTCCATACTCGCAGAAAGGCAATGACTCCAGTGGAAACGATAATGCAATAATAAATTGGTGGATTCAGTTTATTCGACAGACTATAGTTATTTGTACAAGCAGTTGAGAAAAAGCATTATTTTTCCAACTGGTTACGAAAAGTAGAACGTTTCAAAACGTCAATGAGTTTTAAAAAGAGTCAGTTTATTTGTAAATATCAGAAAACATTATTGTCCTCAAGTGCATACGTCCACCACGATCAACGCGACCTACTCCTAGAACTATGAAGAGTTATAGCGTTTTCGATTGGTAAAACTATTGCAGTGCGAGTGCATATTTTGATGTCACTAGAATCATTCCAACGAATATGCAGCTAGTTCCTTCAATGGAATTCACTGTAATATTAAATTCCATTAGTAAAACTAGTGCTTATTCAGTGCATGTTATAAAATCAGAGCATATATTTAAAGATATCCTAATTCATATTTGAGGTTCTGTGATCCAGTGCAGCACTAGTTTTACTAATAGAAAACGCTATTGGTAGCAAAGAGTAAAGAGTTGTTACTCTTTGTTAGTAGAGAGAAGAACGATCGCCGTACTAAAAATGTGTCTCCGAAAACGGGACAAATAGGAGTCGCTGCGATTGCTAGGTTGATCGATAAGGGGTGGGGATTAAAGCGTCAATTGAACTTGAACAATCTTCATTTTATTTTAGGTTATGTGTAATCGTAGTTTTTTCTGATGATTTTCAAATACGTTTCTTTAAATCTATAATAAATATTAATTTTCTGATTTATATGCAATAAAATACCATTCACATTATAAAAGGAACTAAGTAATCAGCTGTATTCGTTCATAATAAATTACGACATCGATGAAATTCAAAAGAAATCACTGATCAAAAAAATTACACCTGCATATGTTCATAGCTGGGCAAACTCGTTAATCCGTTAATCGTTAATTAACAAAGTAAGCATTTTCACTAACGGATTAACTTTTAAATTAACTTAATTTTTTTAACGGACTCGTTAACTTCCGTTAAATTCTCTCATCGCTAATACGGTCAATACGGATCAACTATTTACCCAGCCCCGCTCTTCGCCGCCTTGAATAGTCCGAGAGCTGGCGACGAAGATCAGCAAGAGTTAAGGGTGACCAGACGTCCGTTATTGTGACGGACAGTCCGTCAATCGTCCAAGAAGTCCGTCACTAGAAAACATCCGTCAAAATGTCCGTCAAAATCTTGAATTCAATCTTTCACTTAATACTCGATGATTTAATTCACTCTTTTCACTTTTTCGTACCTCAGCCCGAGTGCGAACGTCGCCAGATAAATCTTATAGTAGACGTCTTGACGATAATAAGTATGGTGGGAATTTGAACTTCATAGTCTTCTCGATAATATTCAAGATTGATCATCAAAAAAGTGCAAATTTACGGAAGATTTTTCAAAAGAATTTCTATTCCTTAAAAAAACAAAACTAGAATCTGAAGTCCAATGGACGAAGTGTTCGGGTCAATTCAGCATTGCATTTGGAGGTTGTGATAAGTCTTCGACTCGTATAAATATTTTAGCAGAAGATTCTGGAGATCAAAAGAAACACTTTCTCTCCTTACCTTTTTTTCTCGAATCGCCTCTGTTCAAAAGATACAGGATGTTGAAAAACCATGAAAAATGTTATTTTCAGTTCTATCCCAGAAAGAGTTCTATCGAATGAAATGAATTTAATCTATTCGATGAATCTTTTTCGAACACAAGATATCACCCACGTTTTCCAGTTTTCTCATTATGACCATTACGTAGCATACGAATACCAAAAATTCAAATAACCCAACTCTTAGAATTGAGTTGAGCGCTATCTAATGAATATTTGAACGTTTTGTGAAAAAAGTATTCTTCATATTTTCTCGTATAATGTGCCGTTTTCAAGTAATTTGACGTTCAAAAATAAAAAATATCTGTGAAATTCGAAAAATTGGGTACTTCGACCGAATGCAACTCTTTTTAAAAGATCCACAGATGTGTAGTGTGACAGATTCAGTTAGTTATTCAGCGGGTTATTTCGTTTGTCAAGGGGTGGCACAGCTCATTATGAAAACTTTAAATAGCTATATCTTTTTATTAAGCCGAATCGAAAAAAATGGAACAGGAAAGAAGTGTTTCTTTTGACCTCATGAATATTTTTACGATTCAAAGACTCACCCTGTATATATAAATATACAACATTCACCAGGTATTAATCTTGTCAGACTATTTTGTAATGACTATTGACTAATATTTAAATATTAGTTAGTTTTGGTGATGTACATACTCACTCTCAAGGTCAGGTAGTGGAACAACGGTCGGCAACGCTCTTTGATTTATGCAGTGGCGGATTTACATATTTGCCGCCAGTAGGCTATTCAAATTTTGCCGCCCTTACCATAATCATTTAGTTCAAAATATTAATGAAAATTTTTTTGTCAGTGAAAATGTAACTTTGGGATTTGTACACGTTGGTCCTAATAACAACTGATAATTATTGTGACCTAATGTATCGATGTATCAGTTCCCGAGTTCCCAGATCATTTTTAAAACGCAACGATTAAGTTGAGATTTCACAAGAAATAGAACGTTTATTTCTGAATGAAATAAAATTTAGTCATAGACTTCTAATGAGGCGAAGTAATGGATATATTAATTGATATTAGTCACACAGTGATATACATTCAGTAAACTTGTTCATTTTTGTTGGGCACACAGTTCAAAATAGAATAGATAAATTCTATATCAAACGAAAAGAAGAAATTATTTATCATTAAATATGGCACAGCATATATACATAAATGGTTACATGGTTACATGGTCCATAGGAATAGTTGCAAAAAATTAAGGGGGTGATTCTTCGTCAGAAAATAGGGTGGACCTTTAATGTGCAATTTTCTTTTCTGAGTCCTCCTGCTTAGTTACAGCCCGAAAAGCAGTTTTCAATTTTTTTCTTGAGAATCGAAAAACTGACAAGAACGAAATCAAGCAGATATTTTATGCGGGGTAGAAAATCTCGGTGCTGTTCCTCTATGAAAGTGCTAGAAAAAGCCACCCCTAAACATTGTTCCGCAAGAAACTTTTTTCCATATCCGTATTTCAAAATAAAAGATTGATTTTGGATAGCTTGATCCATTCTTAATAAATAAGGTCTCTTGTAGTTTCTTGGGAAAATTCACGGAAAAAAAAGAACGTAAACAAAGTGCATATCGAATATTTCTGCGTTTGTGCACACAATCACCTTGATGAGTATATGTGACAGAAATCACAAGATGATTTTTTGAGAATAGATTGTTATCCAAAATTAATTTTTTATAATAAGAATATTTTTTATTATAAGAATATCAATATCTATCATAGACGAACAGAACCAAATTTTTTTTGATGCCTTTCCGTCCGTATAAAATATCTGCTTGATTTAAAACGTGAAAGTTCATTGAATTTCAATAAAAAAAAAACAAAAACTGCTTTTCGGGCGCCATCTTCAGGGGGCTGTAACTAAGCAGGGGCACAAAAAAGAAAAGACCTTCCCTACTATTTATATTATTATATGTATTATATCGCCACAATTTAATTGACGATGACAATAAAATAGGAAAGTAAGTCATAAAAGTCTCACCTCGGGTTTCTTAAAGCTTGATCAGGGAATCAACGCTTGATTGACCAACAGAAGACGTCAATTTGTAATCATTCGATAATTCAGTCATGATCATTCATAATATCATTCTCGTATCAAATTATGTTCATACGTCCATTAAATTATTCTCGATTGCTACTTGTTCAATATATTCAGCAATTAAAAGGTTTCAGTGATTTCGTTTTAGAAATCAAGCGTTGATCGCACAATCAAAGTTTTATGAAACCCGCTGTTAAAATATTTTTCTGCGATGTCGTCATACGAAATTCTGTTTAGTTATGACTTTATACACGAAAGAGCCAAAGTGTTCAGCTTTTCTTGGCTCAATGTGGTTCTTAGGTACCTAACTTTTCACCTTTTTCAAGCAAAAAAAGCTTCTCTCACCCGAAAAATTAGTCGATGGTGTATATAGGGTGGGCAAAATTCTTTATCTACTGAGGGAAACTCGAGAACTATGGCAGCTGGAAGAAAACGGATGACACATTCTCGAGCTCAGAAAAACAAAGAATGGTGAAAACCGATTTTGAGTTATTAGCAAAAAATTAAATTTTGACGATTTCGAAAAGTTCTCATAATTTTTTTGTCTTTGAAGTTACAGATCTGAAACTTGAACCTTCTACAGACCCTTTTTTACGTAGAATCCGAGCACCAAATATATCTTCATTTCGAAACATCAGGCGAACTTTCGTTTTTTTAAATTGAATTTGTAATTTTTGAATTGGAAAAAAGATTTGGTCAGTAGAATCTACGTATAAAAGTGACTAAGAAAGTAAGTTTCAGATATGTAACTTCAAACACAAAAAAGCTATGAGAACTTTTCGAATTCGTTAAAATCCCAATTTTTGATTATAACTCAAAATCTAGAAATGATAGGCCGGTTCTGTTTTCAGATATGGATTAGTATTGAAAAAAGAGCTAGAGAATGTCTCATCCGTTTTCTTCTTGCCCCGATAATTTTCGAGATCCCCTCTGTAGACAACGAATTTTGCTCACCTTGTAAATAGAGGCAATAGAGCCATAGATACGAACTTCTGGACAAACATTTCTTGAATTGTGTTTTCGTAGGAACCGAAGAAACAAATCCCAAAGATTCAGAATCTGGTTACAACAAAATTTTTCACCCTCACGAAGTTTCAGTATAGAGTCCAAAGCGGCCGAAATAAGAGTGGAACAGGAAAATAGTAATGATGCACTACTTGGTCAGTTATTTTTTTATAATTAAGGAAAATCAGATGTAGATATTAAAATATCTATGAAATACAAGTATTTCAGTTTCTATAATTAGTGCAAGCAAAATTGTCCCCAAATTTGCCGCCCCCTGAAATCTTCCGCCCTAGGCTGCAGCCTACTCAGCCTCTATGGTAAATCCGCCACTGGATTTATGTAAAATTACAATATCCGTACTTTGGGTGACTGCTGTCGACTGCCTCTGTTCTATTGATATGTGGTCTGAATATTTTATTCTCAAATAATATATGATATTTGAGCAATAAATGCCAGAGACTCTTTCCCTTTCTCTACGATAAATGCATTTTCAACCTTCACAAATATCTTGAAACGACATCGTTAAGTCAGCAACTTCTGTGGGAGGAGTACTGACCCACAGCGTTTCACTAAAATAAGGTCTGACCACTTTCTCAAGTTTTCTACTCTATAAACTAGCTGAGTGACTACTATCATTACTACTGACTTACTGACTATCATTACAAAATACTTGTAGAGGATGTTGTAATTTTATATAGCTACATTAAAGCGCGTTGCCGCTAGCTGTTCCACTACCTGACCTTGAGAGTGGGTGCTGACCAGAGATATATCTCTGGTGCTGACTAATAATGTACACCCTCATTACTAAATCATATTTAATTATGAGCCATTAGAAAACTCTCGCCGATTCTCGTTGCCAGCTCTAGGACTAGAAAGACACGTTCTGACAAATTGTTTCGAAACTATATATTGCCAGAGCGTGTGCGTGAGAAAAGAACAGAACACAGCTAAGAAATTGGACTCATGCGTATTATTCGTTGCGATAGTTTCGCCCGTGTGAATCGAGCCTTAGCGGTTCATACACGTAACGGTTTACCTGTACGATAGGCCTGCGCAGGCTATTCTGCAGGTATTCCTGCACACGCAAAAGAGCACATACACGATGCGGTAAAAAGTTCAGTTCGAAAAAGCGACCAATTAAGAAGACGACGTGATCGCTTTGATCGGTTTAGTAGTTGCCACCAATTTTTCGTATGCTGCAATTCTCTTTTGTCCCGATCATGATATTCCTTACTTTTTACAAGGTTAAGATTTATATATTTCAATAAACTATTATATTACTTCATTACTCTTCCGTCCTGACACTATATCCATATAATTCCACAAAAAAACTTAATGAACAACGTAAACAGACGCGCCCACTCAACAACAAACTGAAATAATAACTGCGCAGGCATTCGATAAGCGCGACACACGCTCCGGAAAGCTAAACTGCGTAGGTCGAAAGAATTGATTTTCATTCTTCTACGGTCGCCTGTTCAGGTCGCTTAGCCTGTGTAGGTACCTTTGCCTGCAGACGCTGACATACACGCTACGATTTGACAGTACAGGTGACCTGTTCAGGTAAACCTCTCCGGTAAACCGTTACATGTATGCCCGGCCTTAGTAAGCGACAGCGGCTCCGGCGTACCACCATAGACATATTAATAAGTCTATGCCAGAGACAAACCAGAGACAGAGACCCTTTCTCTATGAGACAAACAATCTCTGACATTGAACTAAAGAAAGAAATGGAAGGGACTCTCGGGTCAGCAAAAGTGAGGCCGACTGAAATAGACAATTGGATGTATATCTTTCTCTCTCTGTTCTTGCGCAAGGGGAGATAACCTATTAAAGTTTGAATTTAAATTTTTGACGTTTCGTTTTTCTGATTTGAATCGTATTTTTTATCAAATCAGGACTTTTTCTGAGTTGATTATGCGATCATAGATAACCTCTATGCGATGTGAATTATATTTTTCATAGTATTGTAGAAGGAATTTAATAATTTTTTTGCCAAACACCTGCAACAATGAGATGGGGATATCTGAAATTTTGGACCCGTTTCTCGAACTGTGATGATTGGAATCATATTTTTCATCAATTCAAGACGTTTTCTGAGTTAATTTTGCGACGTTGATCATATTTTTCAGAGCAGTGTAGACGGAATTTAATAAGTCTTTTTTGTATGAAAAGAACAGAAATTTGTTCATTTTAACTAGATTAGTATATTATGAAACAATGTAATCATGTGAAATTCATCAAGGTTTTAATCTACATGTTGAACATACATATTTTCCTTCTACTATACTGAATTTTAAGTTAATTAAGGAGCGTTGTCCAAAAAAAAAACAAGTGTCAATTCTTTCTATATTTTTATTATATACAATATATAAAATAGTTTACATATATCTTCAGTAATAGTCTACAATGAAAAAGAAAATTATTGATTTCAAATAATTTAAATTCACTCGAAAACTTACATGTGCTCTGCTTCTCATCGGATTAGATTAGGTTAGAGGTATCTTCGTTTGCAATTAATATTACAAATGGTGTCGACAGTAATAAACAAATATAAAATATCACAGTGGTAACAACATGCATACAAACACAATAAAAATAAAAAACAAATCTCATCACATATTCTTTCTCGATAAGAACTTCTATAGAATATATAGTTTCATTTAAAAGCAACCTTTTCACTTCTCTCCTAAAGTTCATCTAGGACTTGTCATGAAACTCAGAAGAAAATTTATTATATAGTTTGGGGCCGCAGAAGTCCATGCCCTGGTGTATGCGCTTCAGATGGTGCACTGGAATCTGCAAGGAGTCTTTATTTCTTGTTTCATATGCATGATTTATAGAATTGGTCGGAAAGTTCTTCCAGTTCTGATGCACATAACACAGTGAGTTGTATATGAAGAGTGATGAAACTGTAAGTATTCCATGATCCTTGAATGTCTTGGGATATTATTGAATACACTTGGTACAGCATCAAGTTTCAATATTTTTCTTGTATAACTTGGATTATGAAGGTAATCTTCACATATTCTACTATACTTTGAGGGATACCAATTTTCCCTTCCTACAGCAGTAATCCAAAGTTCCAAAATATCTGGGCGTTTAAAAGGAAACCTAAAATAAAGTAACATATAATGCTTTAGAAGTCGCAAAAAGGGATCTCATAATGAAAATATTTGAAATAGACCTACCTGTGGAAACTCTTTGGCTCATTTTTGTTCGCCTCATTGGAGCATCCTTTAGCAACTTGTTACAACCATCGTTGTAACAGGAGTCTGAAATTTACCAATTTTGCGTGACTGCAAACAGTACTGATATTGATGGGGACAACAATGATTTGAGAAACACAAAAACCTATAAAATACTTTCTCTAAAACTTTATACCACAAATTTACAAACAACTTCAATTCTGAAGATTACTTACTTTGATTTTTTTTTAACTGTCCAGTTAATATCGAAAGAGGTCTTTTCAGACAGTTTCAACCCTTTTAATTCCCTCGGGTGGCCAGGTAAAGGTAATCTGTCCCTTCACTAGATCCATATTTCTCAGAAACCGAAAATCCAGATACTTAAAGGTTTTCGAGTGGGATTCGGAGATTCCCCGATTTATATGAGTTTTTTCAAGTTTCAAGCGAATATTAATCGTGAGTTTTAGCATTCTGAACACTTTTAGATCTCTTTCCAATTGAACACAACCGAAATCATCCCAAAAACTAATTTAAACTGAATAATCAACAAAACCGTCAGCTGATTGATGTAAACAAAACATCTAAAAGAGAGAGAAGGGATACCCACCAATAGTCTTTCTCTCTCCCACACTTTTGGACACACTTTCGACCGATTTGCTGAACTGCGGGTCCCTTCCATTTCTTTCTTTAGTTCAATGATCTCTGATTGAACTAAAGAACTTTCTTTAGTTCAATGGTCCTCACAAACCATAGACATAGATGTTGTATTTGGGTTCGGCTTTTGGACGGTCCGAGAATGGTTCTAGAACTGCGCAGAGGATTTTATACTAGGGCGCAACAGTTTTGCGCAGTCCTAGAACAATTCTCGGACTGTCAGATAGCCGAACCCGAATACATTGAGAGACATGTCTATACTTCATTCACTTTTATTTTGGCAGTCGGTTGGCCATGGAAATTTGACACATTTCACTCTGTATAGTACGAAAATGTGGGGTTATGAAGCTTGTCAAAACATTTTTGGGTTTTAAATCAACGCCATGTTGCCCGTTCTACGTAAAAGTTTCTGTTATTACGTATTTTATCACAATGTCGAATCACTGCGGAAAATATGTGACGAACATAATTGAAGTTTATACAAACTGATTGAAGGCATATCAAACCCAGTTATTTGCATGGAAAATACAAGAGATCAGTATATCTTAATATGCACTAGCTTGAGGAGAGTTGATGTTCGTTATCTTCTTTGGCTTACATCATTTGTAGATTTCAAAAATATTAACTCGAAGATGAAATGCATATGATGCAGTAGTTGGGAATGGGTATCTCCCGAAGGAATTAACAGATAATTACAAGAATGTTAAATTCTTCAACAAAAATCATCTTGCATCAATATAAGTAAAAAGAATTGAAGGAGGTTTCGAGTTAAGATGAACTTCACCTTTGAACAAAAATTTCACATGAATAAACAAGTAACAGGGTAACTTGCGCGTATTTGTGGCTATTCATCTCAATACATTGATGTAATAATAATAATTATAGGTATTTATTAGTACCTTAAGATATTTACATTGTATAGGACAAGTCAAATGAAAAATAGAAAAATCCATTTTAGGGAACTTAATCTCCGATGACATTTATCGAAAATCCTGTAGTAAACTTTTCGCATTAATTCACTCAAACATAAAAAAATGCCACCACTTTTTTGGGTCTCCCAATAGAAGGAAATTCTTTGTCATCCTCTTCATTCACAATCTTTCTGATTGTGGAAATATCCACCTGAAATATATGTCGTTTAGATTCAGATGAAACATTATATAAATTCTCTCATATTGAATATGTTCGCTACCGTCTGACGTATTGTGGATTTAAGAATATCAGGGTATAACTATTTGAATGAGTGGAACTGAATTCTAAATAGCACTTCCTGAAACCCTCTCTCTTTTTTCAATCACTTTCGGCATTTTCGTAATATAAATTGATATTAGCAAAGAGGAATTAATCTAATCTTTGATATTAGTTGTGGCAACGGCGTTATGATATTAACGACATTTCATGAGTGCCAACTTAACTTCGTTCCAGTTACAAAAACTTGAGAAAATTATTTCATGGCCAACCGAGTGCTAAAATAAATTTGAATGAAGTATATATGTCTATGTCCATAGAGTCTCTGTCTATGTCACAAACCAAACTAACCACAAAATTAAATTGATCATAGATTAGTCTGCAGTATTTTCGAAAATGCCCATATCATTTTTTAGAGTTTTGATCGGTTTTCTTTCATTCCATCATCATTTATTTTCAAACATCCTTACATATGCAAGGACCTACAGGTGGCATAAATGCCCGTACATAGGTTGGCCCTGAAAACTAGAAAAGAAATTCAACTGATAATATACATAGGCATACCTGCCCAGATTCAAAAAAGAAATAATCCCACAATGGTGGTGGTTTAGCTATTGTTTTAGCTATTAGCTATTGTTTAGCTCATATTAAAAAAAATTAACTAAAATTTCATAGAAAAGGTATATCAGCATATCTGCCATTAAAACCACAAACTTTTCATTTTTGTACTACAATAAAATCAATGTCCCACCTTAGTCAACATTAAGATGTCTAAAACTCTGGTGTATTCACTGATTCGATTTTGTTTTTAATTTCGTGGGGATATGGGATCAGTTTCGTTTTTCCCACTGTAGGTAGCGCTGTTTAGAATTTGACAGAGCATTGTCAACTGATATTTGAAAATAATTTGAATACTTTACTACGACTTACGAATATGGGGTATTTAAAAGCGATTATTGGTGTGTGAAAATGTATTAGTTTCGACAAAGGAGTGTAGAACATTCATTTATTCAACATGTATTTCAGTAACTTCAGTTTTCTGTATGGACAATCAAGAACTACAGTTAATAATTCGGTGTTGTTGGAATTTGAGGCGGAACCAAATCAGATGAACGAACATTCGGGACGGATATAGCTAAGTTTTATGGCAACTTCAGCAGTATTTCAAAGAAACTGTATTGAAAATACGTAATGTAAATTGTGGGCATGTATTGAGAAACAGAAACATAAATCTATTCTAGTCTGTTCTTCAAATATTCTTCATGAGTAGATATAGTGACAATTCCCTTTCCGTCAACTGAATATATTGGACATTTGACCAATCAACCGTGTTTTATTAAAATCATATTGAACCCCCCTCATGAATTCAATTTGTGAAACGGAAATTATCTTGAAGAAGAATAGTAAATACTCCTTCGAATCCTTATTCGACAGTGTTGAAATATCGACAGGTTTGTTTTTGCAACGAAAATTAAACTGTAAGTTACAAATATTCCTTAACAGCTGACAAAATGGGCCAGTTCATATTTTGAATTCGTTTATCGATGTTCGATATCAACGCACAACAAAATAAAACGAGAGAATATCATTGGACTTCCTTTGGTAGAACAAGGATAGACCGAAGCAAATGACATGGTGGCGCCGCCACGAAACTGATCCCATATCCCCGATTTTCTGAAATGTTGATGCATGCAAAAAGTGACAAGTGCACACACCAGTGTTTTAGACATCTTAGTCAACATACATATCTTTAACAATATTTTTCAAATTTTTAAAAAGCACTTTTTTACTGACACTTAATTTTTTTAAATTCATTGGCAATTCATTAAAATACTTATATGCATCGTATCTATAGCTTCTTCGACATATTTTTAGAAATTTTTTTGGTAGGGATATATTTTTTAACCTAGTTTCATTTGTATTATTTAAATAAAAATTTTTTAATTCATTATACATGAAGGCAATGGATCTCAACACAAAATAGTTCCTCAGGTCAAGTGGTCTGTTAGAATCAGTATCATCAACTCAAATGACCTGTAATATCTTATTTTGTAGTCTATTTATGGACTGGATGATGATATATCTATTATATATTATATTATATAATAGATATATGTGGATGATATATTACATCGACCACCCCAGCCTATTATACCATACACAGCTATATTATTGAAAAGACCATAATAAACATGCAGAAGTAGATTTTTAGAAAGAATATTGTTTTATCTATAAAACACATAAACTAGATATTTTGTTTTCTTGTTTATGCTTCAACATGCTTATTCCATCTCATATGCATATTCCCAGATTGAAGCACGAACAAGATCAACCCCATTAATCAATTTCAATTTTCATGTTCAAACATTGAATTATAAATATGAAAATGGAATACCTAGCAAGTTATTTTATTTTCTTTCTAAATTTATTTTTAGGATTTAATTTATCACCATCGATACTACTGAAAAAAATCTCTATTTGAAAAAAATATATATATTATATAAAATGCGATCGAGTATGGTAATTATCATGATCTAGTAGCAGCATGGACCTATAATACCAACTGGACGTCGAACTTCATATCCGTTAACGAAGAACGATGTGAGGCATTTGGCCGCCATTTGTAGTTTGGGATGAACTATAAAGATATTATAGAATTATGCGGGACGAACATGCGCAATTCAGTCGAATTTTAAAAGTTATGAAAAACGAATTCTGAAAATCGAAATATTGACCAATCTCAAATGAAGAATATTTCCGATCTGTGTGAAAAATATTGAAAATGTAAATATATGTAAATATAATACCACGCTACCACATCAAAACAGAAACTATCCCAAACTGCAAATGGCGTCTGTTTGCCTCAAAAATTTTGACAGGTTCGCCATCTAGGTTAGTATCAGGGGCTTGACACTTCCTTACCCCCACCCCAAATACGGTTTTTAGTTCTGCAATCAATCGCTATGTGGCTCTGCATACGAAAATATATATCATATTCTCCACAGATTACTGTATTCTGACATATTCGATTTGTGAACGCCAACAGTGTCAATGTCAATATGCTTTAATGCAAACTCTTGTTTACAAACGAGATCTTATACGAGAGTAAATTAAAAATACCCATTTATTGAACTCGACAGTTTTATCAGGAAATCAATTTTCTTGTAAGAAATATTTGATTCAAAGAACCACGTAATTATAACATTAATCGTTTATACTTAAACCAATCCAACCAAACCCTTTAAAAATTGTGTTAATGGAAATGAAAGTCAAACTGTGTAGTCAGTTATTAAGCCACTCCGTGGGGTCAATGATGAAGCTCATTTCTCAATGGGGTAAGTATTTTTTGAAACATAATAATACCAAAATTTACTATTTTCCTTTTTAGAAATCAAGCATCCGCTTCAGCTTCACAGAGAGGCTATCGACACTGCTGACGTTATAACTATTCTTGGATGAGTTATTTGATTCGTTGAATGTATCCAGAGCTTGGACATCCACTGCGAAACTCTTAAAGAAGACGGTTAGTATTCAAACAGAACACAATGTTGTTTGGAAGCAGGCGATACAAATTTTCAACAGTATTTCATTTTATTGCCCTCGAAAGAAAAGATCCATTGTGGTGCCCACTTTGAAGAATATAGTGACAACATTGAACGCATTCCTTTACCTTACTCAAAAACTGTTCAATGATTATCACTTTAAATATATTCTCACTGGGGCTTTCAATCAAGATTGTTTAGTAAACTTTTTTGGGTACATTAGAGCACATGGAGTAAGGAATACTAACCCAAATGTTGAACACTTTATTTCATCATTATGAATATGAATATCGACAAGTGTTACGATCTGAATTGAGCTAGCCAGCTTGTCGATATTCATATCGTCGGGTGGTATGCATCTGAATTTATCCTCATTATTTTATTCATTGCCTCCCTGTTTAGGCGTGATCATTCTTTATTAATATTATTACTGTTTATTATAATTATTGTCTTACGAAGATATGTGACCCTATTGACATTTTACCACTGCTCATATATTCTTTGCCATAATTATAGCTTATGTATTTCCATATTTTTTTTTCCTGTGCTGGGTATATCAATATATGTATATTTTTCACGACAAGTTTTATTTCTCCTTAAAATTCGCCCTAATAATCCATATTATACTATCGACGTCTAAAATACCAGTGAATGGGCTAATTTAAATTTCGCGCCATGCGATTGCAGTTTCCAGTTATACCGACATTTCTCCCGGTTAGTTGGGTGGCAGCCGCATGGGGGCGCTGAGGGCGGGATAAACTGTATTTTGCATCGTAGAACGTGAGTGTCAGATCTATTCTACTCTGTAATCTGTGGTTAGTATTATACATCTATGAGTAGCAGGCTAATTCGGTCTGAATGGCCCACAGAGGTTACCTCCATGGAATGGCCTAAGCACATAGACATAGAGACATGGACTGAGCAATGCCAGCATGAAATTGGCTATTTAGTATTTATTAGAAAGAGAGAAAAGCTCGTCGGGAATTACCTTTCTCTTTTTTGTTCACATAGAGGTGAGTGTGGACCAATCAAAATTCTAGAAAAAGACAACTGCATTCCCGACGTGTTTTTCTCTCTGTCACTTTTTTTGACCGTATTTCATGCATAGATATAAAGAGAAGGCACAGTCCATGTCTCTGTCTATGCCTAAGCATTAGTGGACATATTCACAGGAACGAAGAAAATGAAGAAGTGTCAATATGTTTTCTGTGGTCATCATTGCCATTCGAAAATTTATTTTTGTTTATGACACTTGAGTTCGTGATTGAATCTTCAACTTAAAGTGCAAAATTTTTATTTCTTATTTTCTAATTAGCCAGTGCGTTGTTTTTATGATTTATTCAGAACTACTGTGTAATCTGATTCATAATGACCGAATTATTACTGGGTCGTGGTGACACTTTCCCGAGAACTTTTATGGACACATTTCGTTATAGCAGAAATGAACCCATTTATAATGAGTTAAAGGCCAGTAAAAGTGACGAATTGATCTTGCAAAACCCTAGTGATATTCCAATATCTTGTGAAATTCATCATGGTAGATCAGAAAGTATATTAGATGTTCCTGGTGAAGAAGAATTGAATACATGTCTTCAAAATTCTGAAGTTATTCGCCCTAACACTTGCAGAAAAAGTAAAAGGATTTCAGTCTATGATAAGGTGGACCCAGAGGACAGTATCCGAGATATTGTCTCCGAAAATGATTTCTACAAGTAAGTTGTTTGGAACTATATTCATTTTTGTACAACAATTGATCATTGTCTTACAAGTCTGGTATTTGAAAGTAGGATATTTGTGTTGTCGAAGAACTCATATTATAAATTATATGAATATATTGTTGAGATGGATCTACCTTGGTCATAAAAGCCATATGATATTATTTCAGGTTCGTCCTATTTAAAAAGCATTATGATAAGTACTTACTTTTGTCACAAAAATATGAAGAAGCAAAGAATGTTGCATATTATTTAGAAGAGAAGTATCATGAACTGAAGGTAAGAATAATTTTGCATTCTCAGTTCCTTCCAAGACACTACTTTAATCAATTATAGATGGAAAGAGATGCCCTCTTATCAAAAAAAGAAGATTTGCAGCAAAGACTAGAATCATGTGAAAGTTTAGTGCGAGATAAAGAGGATGAAGTGTTTGTTCAGTTTGAGAGGGTATTATATTTGGAAGAACAGTGTGAAAAGGTTTGATACAGTTGGTTATTTTCTTTTTTTTCAAATACATTAATAATAATTTGTAGCTATTATTACAAACCCAAGAATCAGAGAAGACAATTAAAAAACTGGAGGCAGCACGTCATGAGCTAGTTAAGCATATGACTAAATTGAGGGACGAGAAAGAATGTTTAGAAAAAGAGGTAGGATTAGGATAATGGTAACATATGGTCCGAAAGGTTTGAAAAAAATTTCAGGAACTGGTAACTCTTATTAAAATGGTTTTATATTTTTATCAAATTCTCAAACAATCCATCCTAACAAACCTCTCAATATAACAAAATAAATATAATAGATAGCGGGCCTTTATTTGCGTTATTCTTTGGACAACTAGTGTCGATTTATCTTTATTTTTCTGGATATATGGCGTCGCAGTTGTTCTTCATTTTGTGCTTCCCATATGTTTTTAGACCTTCCTGCTCAATATTGCCGGGAACTTTTCAATTGGGCAAGTTTGAGGTAGGTTAGGGGCATTGTTGACTTTCTGTATAAAGATAAGGTTGTTGGCTTCATATTGGTTCTTAGTGATTGTTACGTAATGGCATGAAGCAAGATCTGGCCAATACATTCTTTCGTCATCTGCTTGATATGTAATTGGTCCTTCTTCTTCCTTCTGTGCAGGGTGGTCAAAACTGGTGATACCTGAACTACAACTTTTTAACCCAATGAGATAGAGGAAAATGAATGTGCCATTCATGTCATCCTTTTTCCTGAAACTAATAATGCCATCAATTGCATTCCTCTAACTTCTTGTTTTTGAGTTATAGGCCAAAATTTAAATTTGGGGGACAATCAAATAGAACGCCGCATATTGGACGCAACAGAGCAGAGGCCTACGCGACGTAGTAACAGAGTACTCTGTCTGCCCTGCGTCAATTGTGGAGTGCGCACAGTTTCCCCGGCAGAGTGACCACGTTTTTTTAATGAAACGGTTAAATTTTATGAAAATGGAATTGTTAATTGAAATGGTTCGCGAAAATAAGGTGCTTTACGATACGAGTAACAACGACTACATGCGTACAAATATGAAATCTGGAAGATTAGCAAAACTTTGGACAAACTATTTAAAAACAAAATGTTTTCTATTTCCGGCAAAAGAAGGTTTAACTGAGCGGCTGTATCCATATTTTTGTAAGAAACTAACAAAAAGACACAGAAACAAGAAACTATCTATACTCCATTCACATTTATTTTAGCAGTCGATTGGCCATGAAATAATTTTCTCAAGTTTTTTGTAACTAGAACGGAGTAAGGTTCTCATGAAATGTCGTTAATGTCACAACGCCGTTGCCACAAATAATATCAATTTTTATTACGAAAATGCCGAAAGAGATTGAAAAATAGGGTTTCAGGAAGTGCTATTTAGAAGTCAGGTCCGCTCATTCAAATAGTTATACCCTGATATTCTAAAATCCACAATATGTCAGACGGTAGCGAACATATTCAATGTAAAAGAATTTATATGTTTCCTCTGAATCTAAACGACTTCAATCAGTTTGTATAAACTTCAATTATGTTCGTCCCATATTTTCCGAAGAGATTCGACATTGTGATAAAATGCGTAATAACAGAAACTTTTACGTGGAACGGGCAACATAGCGTTGATTTAAAACCCAAAAATGGTTTGACAAGCTTCATAACCCCCACATTTACGTACCATACAGAGTGAAATGTTTCAAATTTCCATGGCCAACCGAGTGCTAAAATAAAGGTGAATAGAGTATACATGCAATATGCGAGCTTCGCTCATATGGATCACATTATCACATAATTTGTTGTCCTCTATAGTTCTTGGTACCTTCCCTATGCTGTGCTCAATATGCGGGCATCATTCAGGCAGAGCACAGGAATAGTTTTCCTCTGTAGTTTCTCCGCTGTGCTGTGCTAGACTACGCTTCCCTCAATGTGCGGCTAGCCTAATGTGCCCCTCATTTTCCTTGTTTGATTTGAAAAAGTTGTAGTTCAGGTCTCACCAATTTTGCTCACCCTGTACAAACTTCGTGGTACCTAGCTGTTCTAGAAGACACAAGGTACTTCACTCAAAGTTGCTCAATATCACTCTGGTTCATTTAATAGAGAGATTATTTGATTACGGCGATATATTAGAGGATTGCTTTGGTTTTAAGGAAACTTTCGGCGCGCCTGACGATGATATTATTGTTATTGTTGTTATGATTGACCGACTAGGACAAAATCAGCCTGACAAACCCGAGTTAGGCAACCTAACGTGTCCACTATATAACAGGCCCCCGCACTGAAATGTCGCTTCAGTAGGATCGAATAAGAGTATCTGTTTAGTAAGATGAACTGAAAGGAGTGAACAGAGAGCCAGTACCAATCTACTGAATTATAAGAGGCCCTGTTGTGAGGGTCTCAAATTCAGAAGGGTCAGACGATGGCAGTTATAGAGGAGGAGAGTCGAAGATCGCCTCAACTTTTACAGCGACTTTCTAAAGGCCGCCAAAGTGAGGACTGAAAGGGAGTATGAATCGCCAGTCAGTTCCGGAAGACGAGGCTGCATCACAAAGACTTTGCTGATGTTGCGGAGAAAACAAGGTCGAGGTCACGAAGGTAGTTATGTGCACCCACTAAGTTTGTCTCGAAACTTTCTCGAAAAGATAGCGGAAGGATGACTTCGGCGTGCAACGAAGCGACGATAAGCTACAATGAAAGCTGGGGTGGATAGCTCAGACGCCTATTCTAGGTGAACCGCTTTGGTAGTGAAGCAGATGAAGACAACTGGATAGGCCTTGGCTCCACGTAATCGTGCACTCGTCACACAAAATGAACCGGCGTAGTCAACCCCAGTGATATAAAAGGGTCATAGCAGAGGATAGCCGCTGAAGTGGAAGATTGTCCAGACGATTACGTACTACATTACGTCCGTCCAAAATCCAGTACCGCCGGCGAATAAACGAATGAGTATCTGAAGAACCGGCGTGCAGCAGACGATGATGGGCGCCATCGATGATCAGACGAGCGACATGATGATTTTTTGTAGAAAAACCGCATGTTTGTGTCTGTATGGTAATACGGAGGCTGAAAGGCGACCTCCAACACGTATAAGTCCATGATCATCACCAAAGAGGTGGAGTGTCATGATGAGCCGATGACGAGAAGATGCATGGTTTCTGAAGCTCAGCTAGCTCCTCCTCAGCGAGATGGAACAGATTGAACGAGACGTATTAAACAGATTTCTGTTTCCTGGAACTCGATAGAGGAGAGAAATCCTGAGCCGGTGAAAGATTGAACACGAGCATTCCGTATGAAACGTCGACAAAAAGCAGTTACGCGCTTGAGTCGAAGATACGAGGAGAAAGGTTCAATCATGGTGGGTTCATCGGAGATGGCCGAAGAAATCAGATCCTGTATTTCAGCGACTCGATTGCCAACAAATGTCTTCCACCTGTGACTTTCACCGCGGATCCACGACAAGGCAACGGAAAAATCGCGAAAAGTCAGAAATTGCACACCATACCAAAATGTTGTCCTCAAATTTCTTTTTGTTTTTTATTCTCACATTATCTGGGATTATCTCGTAATCGTCCGTCCAGAAACCATCATTGCTCTTCATTTCGGAGTTGGACAAAGTAAAGTATTCTTCATCGTCTCACACAATCATTTTGTTGACGAAATGCACTCACCTCAAAGTTCGGAAACATCTCGAAATTCTCTCCAACTCAGCCTCTGTGTATTTTGAAGCCTTCCTCTTTTTCTTGAAGATGATATTCTTTCTTGACAGGATCTTGACAGGTCTTTCATACCATAAAATTTCCTGGCCAGTTTTCGCTTGGATACCCCAACTTCGTGTTCAGATGCTTCAATCAGCCTTTCTTCTCTAAATTGGTTCAAAACTCGATGCCGATCGCATTTAGGCATATTTACACATTCTTTGATTGTGCGATAAATTGTCGATTAGCCTATGTTTTGATCTCGATAAACATCGACAATGTTTCTTTTTGGCATTCGCCCGACCAGGTTATAAACACCTCAAGATCAATTTTATGAGACCAAAACTTTTTGCTTTGTTTATTTAAATGACAGTACAGGTGACATTTCGTGGTCCTGGCCTACTTCATTGAATGTTTTCTGTCACTAAACCACACCAGGTGAATTTTTTCCCAACACTTTCAGACCATACGTAAGTAGTACCTTGAAGTATTAAATGATATGTTTTAGAATGATCAGTTGAAAGAAACACTTGAAACTGAAAGACAGGGGATGAAACGTTATATAAATGAACTAAGAAAGAAGAAAAATGAAATGGAACATAATCGACGACAGGTTTGTTTATTTTTCTGAATAGCCAGATTTGCACTAATTCAATTAATCTTTGTAGACTGAATTAGAAAGGAATGCCAATTTAACATCACAATTTCAAAAAGCCGTACAACACTTGGCTACTTGCAAGCGAAAAAAATGCTCGGTTTGCACTTATACAAAATCTGTCTATACCAAATCTTCAAATAGCAGACAGAAAGAGTAAGCCATATTTTTTTAAGCACGAATGCATGTTTTTTTTTGTTTACTCTTGAAAGAAATGTAGTTTTATGTTCCAAGGTTTTCTCCTAACATTTCTATTTTTCTATCATTGATTAATAGAGTCGTTGAATTTATAATGAAACTAGCTGTACCCGCTGTACTGTAGTGGGGATTGTCGCTTCGAAAAGGAGTACCATCACTCCAGTCATCGGAAGTGAGACCCATGCTCGAATCGATTTATTTCCTAAATTTGCAATTCTTCAACCTGCCATATCTCGTGAAATATTTGTTGAAAAAAATATTTTGTTGAAGACATTTTTCATCAGGAATAAATTCCGAAGATGAAGGTTACATTCATTTGTATATTTATTTTAGCATTATATCACTGAAAATTCATTCACCTCAAACAATGCATCACGTTTCTGCAGAAATTAATCTCTAATTAATCTAGATCACTCGGTATCACTTCCCGCACTTGTTAGGAAAATAACTATTTTAATAAAAATGCATATGAAATGACTAGACGCAAGAAGTTGAGTACGGTCGCAAGATTTATTAACATTTTTTCTACAAGCTCTTGAAATATTTGAATATATAAGGACTGAACGAGAATAGATTCGCTATCACAAAAACCCCTATATCTTTTAAACCAATTGAAATAATCAAAATTGCTGATCATATAAAACTTTGTAATGAACGTCAGAAATGAATGGAACATTTACTTCATAAATTTAGTTAAATTTTGCCGTAAAATGTCAAGCGAAGGGGAAACACGAGAATTTATAGTGAAACTTTTTCCCACTAATCAAAATTGGAACTTCAAAGAAATCGCAAAAGAGGCTCACGTTCGTCTAGAAACGGTTTCAAGAGTTGTTGAACTCTCCAAGGAAGACCTTACAATCAACCGCAAGGAAGGAACCAGGAGGAAAAAGAGGTTCATAGCCGGAAAGGATGAAGAAAGCCATGAGTCACTTTCAAAAGAATCCTAACCTCTCAGGACAAAGGTGGCCCAAATTGTGGGTTGTTCGCAGTCGACCGTTCAGAAAATCAATTCGAGTAGTGGGCTAAGAACATACAAGGTACAAAAAGTGCCAGGCAGGAACGCTGTGAAAAATCCAGAAGCAAAATCAAGAGCAAAGAAACTAAAAAAAGATTTCTTACACAATGTTTCCTGTTGCGTGATGGACGACGAAACCTACGCCTCAGCTGATTTCTCGCAGCTTCCTGGTAAGCAATTTTATACTGCAGACTCTCGTGGGAATGTTGACGAACAATTTCGCGTGAAGAAACAAGCAAAGTTTCCTAAAAAATTACTGGTTTGGCAAGCAATTTGCACTTGTGTGAAAAGGAGAAAATTTTTCGTTGGCCAAGGCTATGTTGACTCAAAAATATACATCGAGGAATGCTTGAAGAAGCTACTTTGACTATTTTTACGTGAGCACGATGTGTCAACAATCTTCTGGCCAGAGTTAGCTTCATGCCACTACAGCAAGACCACCAAGGAATGGTACGAAGCTAATCGTGTAGTTTTAGTCCCCAAAGAGGCCAATCTAGCAAATTGCCCATAACTCTGGCCAATTGAAAGATATTGTGCGCTCGTGAAAAGAAAATAAAATAGGACTAAGAAATCAACCAAAACATTAGCGGAATTCAAACAAAAATGGAAGACAGCATCCCACACAGTTACTGAGAGCACTATAAAAATTATGATGGAAAGAATTCCAGAGAAAATCAATGAATTCTGTGAAAATTAAATTTTGTTTCCTTTTGTGAATACGCTTTCCATAATAAAGAAGAGATGATTCTAGAATAGGCTTAATTTTGGAAATCAGTCCAGTGGTTCAAAAGATGTAGGCGTTTTTGTGATAGCGAATTTATTCTCGTTCAGTCCTTATATCCGTTTTAAGAAAAGATCAAATTTCTATATATAATATAATAATAATAACTCTTTATTGAGTGTATATTTTACAAATTCAACGAAGTTTATTCAACATAACCTATTGCAAAGAAATAACACCTTCGACGTATAGCAGATCACCATGTGCTTTTGTGTCCTAGTCAAAGCTTTATTTATTAACCATAATTCCAATTTTTGTAAATTTTTTTTGAATAGCAAATAAAACTATAGCACATCCAACATTGTTTTTCATTGATATCAATTGATTCCAAACAATGTTCGGATGAAAACTAACATCCTGATGACAAAACAAAATCATACTTTTATTTTTTCGCTCAGGATGTTTTTTTTCTTATCTAAACAAAATCAATATTGAAATTTAATACCTGGAATAGAATTCGAATTTCGCGCCCCCCAAATATAAAACAGAAAAGGGTTATTGAAAAGTTTTTCTGTATTGCGCCATCTCATCGTCAAGCGTGTTTTCACTGACCAAAATGTAGTCTGTTTTTAGTACTAGAGAAATGAGGGCGTATCCTATCTTTCTACTCTATAATCTTTGGATTGAAGTATACTTCAAACATCGATTATGACGGATTTTTGAATAAAATTCATAGAAAAAAAATTCTGTGATTTCACTTCAGGTTTGCCCAAATTTCAGGTTTTGGAATATATTAGAGTGATGTAGATTGAACACTTCCATAATACGAGACATAATCGTTTTTCTTCGCCCTCTCTTAATCTGGGGTGAATTAATGGGTATATATATAGTCAATAGATGACGCGGGAAAAAGTAGATTTCCTTCAACTTCATTCAGGGGACAAGGAAAGATTTATGTTCAGTCATTTGAAATTTTGAAAATATTTCATTTTATTTAGTTTTAGTTCGAGGTTTTCATCCATGATATTAGTAAATGAGAAAGATTGTCGGGAATGTGGACTTTATTGCTGCCAATTACAAAAAATTTGCCACCTTTTCGAGGACTTTTATCCTCTTTCTCAAGGCTGCAATAAACCAAGTTACTGGTACAACAACATACAAAGAAACATCACAATTATACCAATATTTTGTACACTCAAATGCGGTCAAAATCTATAATATTTGAGAATATCTATGTCAACTGTTAAAGCTTTAAATGCTAAAATTACTAAAATGCACGAGCAGGTTAAAACCAAATCCTAACAAATTTCTAGATTTATTGCGCAGTCGGTAAGACCACTGAACAAACTACATAAAACAATACTAAAAGAACTACAACTACCTCATGTTACATCTAATATAAAGTCATACACTATACTAAGGTTCTTGACATCATCTCTAAAGTTTACTGAGTTGTTGAGCTTTATGTGTAACATTTTACTAATATTTCGTTTGTATGTCGTTTTTCTGTCAAGAATCGTGGCGTTATTAAAGTTTAAATAATGTTTTTCTTTGAGTGCATGGCTTGTGAGGGTTGTTTTGTCTACTTTACGTGTATTCCTCAATTCAGGTTCGTGTTGTTTTATCCTTTCTTGCACATACTGTTTGGTTTGTCCTATATAGCACTCTCCATAGACACGGCACGGGATCTTATATACTACTTCTGTCTGTAACCTTAGAGGGGCTGGATCCTTGAGACGGGTGAAAAACTTTTTTGTTGTACTTGGGTTATAAAACGAACAAAGACAATTGTATTCATTGAAAAATTTTTGGATCTTATAGGAAAGGTCAGGTATAAATAAAAATCTGCAATATCTTTTACCGCTCGCCTCAGCATCCAACTTAACATTATGATTGTTTCCTACATTGATGACTCTTTTTATGATCTTATTAATGAAGTATACAGGGTAGTTATTCTCAATTAGGATTTTCTTGACTACTTTTAAATTATCAGCCTGGAAGCTAGGGACACTAAGAGTTAAGATTTTCTAATTAAGTTATAGGCTGCATTTGTTTTCTGGGATACACTGTGGTTGCTATAATAGTTAAGTAAGCGAGTTTGTTGGCTTATAGTACCACTTTGATAAAAGTTTACTATCACTATTGACTATAATAACGTCGAGAAACGACAAGCAGTTTTGATTCTGGACTTTCATGGTAAACTTAATGGAAGTGTGGTTGGTATGAGTTGAGTAACTGCAACAAAAAAATCACAACCATCACAAGGTATTAATTTATCATTTACATACAGTTTTAACAAGGGAACTACAAATGATATCGCACTAACCACGAACTCAAATAAATCATTCATTACAAGATTCGCGATATATTTTTCTAAAGAAGGCACCATTAAACGCAAAATAGCCACTATCGAAGCACATCTCAACTAGCGTCACAAATACATCCTTGTCCAAATATGTAAAATTAGATATTTACCTCCAACGTTTCTTATAACTCTAATAACCAACTCTTTTGGAACATTAGTGAAAAAGGATACAACGTCAAATGACACAAGGATGTAACCCTCAGGTACTACGATGATTTTTACCATCTTAACAAACTCTTGAGAATTTTTAATATTGAAAGTCGAAGTAAATAAGACTTGTGAAATAGTCTGATGTAAAAACTCACCAATGTTGTATCCTGGTGAATTAATACTACTACTATGGGTCTAAGACAAAGAACCTTTCGAGCTCGTACACGTGCACACGTATCTTGCATCGTTCTGATATTATTCTTTTGAATAGTTAGTTTTGTGACTTGAAACTTGTGCGAATTTTATGCCTAGTGTAAGTACACCAAAAATTTTTACAGTTTGGGCTTGCTGTTTCCCCTGGGACGATTTTTCTCCATTTTTTCTGGACGTAATATTGTTTGTTTACCTGCGAATTCCTTATCATTGCGCTGAGATGAACATCTGATTGATAACGGGAATTCCCTAGATTAGGGTGAACATACACGTCCATTCACGTATCCGCTGTTTCTTTCCCTGTGTTTTGCCCGTTCCAACCTTGGCCTTTTTCTGTGTGTTAACTTTGAGTCTCCCTGACGGGCCACAGAGGAGTGAAGCGTGTATCCCTGTTTTTTATCCTTCTCTGAATTTTTAACGTTCCCCAATATGCCTGTATGTAATATTTGCACAAACGGTCTTTCCGCGAGGATGCCAGGCCTAAAATGTTCTGGTTCATGCGGTGAATATTTCCATGCTAAATGCAAGTCGGATGTTGACCGGTTTCAGATGCCTGGTGTCTCTTGGACCTGTACTGCCTGTCGATGTCTAGCCGAGGTGCCGAGGCGTCGATCAGTTATTGCAACTGTCAATGAAGTTGAGGGGACATCTAGGTCATTCAGTGTACTTCAAGAGATACAGGGAGACTTTAAATCCCTAGTAGAAAAATATGAAGGCCTTCTTGGGTCTCTTTCCTTTTGTAGTGACTCAGTCACATCTCTTGAAAAAACTATTTCAAATCTCAGTAAGAAGATGAATGAGATGGAGAGGATAACTAGGGAAAATATGATGCTTAGGACCTCTGTGAAGAATTTGCAGGATCGGGTCGATTCGCTTGAACAGCAAGGCAGAGCCAATAATGTCGAGATTTGTGGAGTACCTGAGAAGGAGAGTGAAAATGTTCTGAGTATTGTTACATGAATCGCTGAGAATATTGGTTGCCCAATCGAGCCCTCTGAGGTGGATAGCTTCTATAGAGTCCCCACCTTCGACCCTAAGAAACCCAAAACTATCGTGGTTAAGTTTCTCTCTAAGCACAAAAGAGACAGTTTTTTGGGAGCGTCTAAAGCGAAGCGCCGTCAATTGGGTACATCTAGGGGATTCAAGATCGATAATATTTCCCACGAATTATACATAAATGAACATTTGACGACCAGGAACAAGAAGCTATTGATGAAGACCAAGGATGCTGCCCGATCAAAGAACTACAAATTTGTATGGATTGGCGATGGCGCCATCCTGGTCAGGAAGGACGAGCGATCAAAGATTATGAGGATTTCCGACGAGGATGAATTGGCTAAAATTGTTTAGATTGTTATTGTTTCAGTATATAGTATATATTTTTGTTGTATCGTATTATGGGATTGTCAGCTTTTTATCAGAATGTGCTTGGTATTAAATCTAAGTTATCATTGGTGAACGTGACACAAGCACCGGTAGGCATGACATTATATTTTTAACAGAGACATGGTTGGATTGTTCGGTCTTAGACTCTGAAATATTTGATTCACATTATAAGGTCTATCGCCGCGACAGGGAACAAACTTCATGTGTAAAGAGTAGGGGTGGTGGTGTCTCGATAGCAGTTTCTGGTGACCTCAAATGCTACCCTGAGAGCTCATGGTCCTCTGAGTCCGAGGACGTTTGGGTGACAGTTGTTCTGGGGGACGGGAGCAAGATTGGTTGAGATTGTTGATGGTAATCGAGATGAGATGTTTGTGGTGTGCGGTGATTTCAACCTTCCAGGAATCAAGTGGGATATTGATGAGCTGAATTCGTGTTACGAACCAAAAAATTTTAGGGATCCCAGTGCGAGCTTGTTTGTCGATTCGATGTCCTTGACAGGATTGACTCAGTTCAATGGCTTCGCCGGTATCTCGGGAAATGTTCTCGATCTGGTTCTCAGTAATAATTACTTGATAGAGGGCTTGAAAGTTTCTGATCACCCCCTGGTGCCAGAGGACCCTTGTCACAGTACTCTTGAGTTTTTAATTAGAGCCCCGATATGTTTCAGGAAGAATATGGGAAATTCTAGAGGACGTAATTTCAATATGGCCAACTACGATGCACTTAATGAAGCATTGGGTTCTGTCGATTGTGGTGCCGAACTTTCCTTTTTGAGTGTTGACCAATCCGTAGACAGATTTTATCAGATTATTGATGGTTTTCTGGATAGTTTCGTTCCACTATTGCCCAGATACAGCAGAAAATATCCATCTTGGTTTTCACTCTCTTCTGTGAAGGCCGTCAGAGAAAAGGCTAAGTTCCATAAGCGTTGGAAAAAATATGGTAATGATATAGATTATTCAACCTACAGACTTCTCAGAGGGCGGACTAAATTTCTTATAGAACAAGATTACAGAAAGTTCATTCAGAGTATGGAAATTAACTTGAAGCTTAACCCAAAGTCTTTTTGGCGTTACGTGAGAGCCAAGAGGAACTCTCCTTGTGTGCCCGATTGTATAAGGACTCCGGGTGATATTGTGGCTGATCGTCAGAAGATTTGTGATCTTTTTTCAGAGTACTTTGGATCTGTATTCTTGCCTTCTAGTGTTGGAAACTTGGCTGAGTATCCTGAGGCACCTTTACATGTGGGAAGCTACACCATAAGCCGTGACAAGATAAGAGAGAAGATCATGGAGATGAAGAATGTGGGTCCCGGTCCTGATGGGATTCCCCCTTCATTTTTGAAGAGCTGCCTGAAACGCTTGGTGGAGCCTTTATTTATCCTCTTCAACAGATCTTTAATGGAGGGCTGCTTTCCTCAAAGATGGAAGTTCTCCAAAGTGGTACCCGTTTTCAAATCTGGCGACAAAAATCTCCTGGAAAATTATAGACCCATCTCTAAGCTTTGTGTGATTGGGAAGCTCTTCGAGGGAATCGTGACAGACTTCTTATTTTTCGATGTTAAGAACATATTGAACACTGAACAGCATGGATTTGTGAAGAAACGCTCCGTTGATACTAATCTGTTAACTTTTGTGGAATATGTGCTGGGTAGTATGGACTCTGGATATGCTGTTGACTCTGTCTATACAGACTTCAGTAAGGCTTTTGATAAAATTGATCATTCAATAATTATTTCCAAGCTTGCTGATGTGGGTGTGCATGGAAGCCTTCTAAGATGGTTGGACTCTTACCTCAGGAATAGGTCTCAGAGAGTAGTGTTGGGCCAATACTGTTCCGAGTATATTCCCATAACATCGGGTGTGCCCCAGGGCTCACATCTTGGTCCACTGTTGTTCATACTCTACGTTAATGATATCGCAAACTGCCTTCAATTTTGTAAATTTCTCATGTACGCTGATGACCTAAAAATATTCCTCTGTATTCGCAATTCTGCGGATAGATTAAATATGCAAGAGGACTTGAAAAGGTTTGCCTTATATTCCGAGAGAAATCAATTATTCCTCAACCTCTCCAAATGTTGCTCCATCACATTCACTAGAAAGTCTGATGTAATCTTACCCTCCTATACTATTTCCACCCATATAATTTCAAATGTCGACTCCGTGTGTGATCTTGGGATTACTCTGGACTCTAAGCTGCTTTTTGATCAACACATATACAACATTACCAAAAAAGCAAGTAGCATGCTTGGCTTCATATTTAGAACCTCATATGAGTTTAGGAGTCCCATGGTATTGCGTACACTTTATTTATCTTATGTCAATAGCGTCCTGAGTTTCGGTTCAGTTATCTGGAATCCACGGTACGGAATATATATTGATAAATTAGAGAGTGTTCAGAAACGATTTCTCAGGTGCTGTCGTACTCGTTTTTTCCCATCGGTGTTGGATACAATGGAGATGTACCGCCGTATGAATTTGATACCACTTGAAAATCGCAGAAGAATGGCTGATGTATTGTTTGCCCACAAGCTGGTTAATAGTAGTCTGGATAGTGTTGACATCGTCTCTCAGGTTCGGTTGGTTGTCGCACCCTATAACACACGACACGGGAACACTTTCTTTCTGGAGCAGGCCAGTACCAACTATTTCCTGTATTCACCGCTGCATAGAATAATGAGGTCATATAACTACTTGTCTCGGTCGACAGGTTTGGACATTTTTGCCGATACATTATACAAGTTCCGAATCATTTTGTTTCGGTTTTTCCGATCCGCATTTTTCTGTGATAATGCTGGCTGGTTGAGTTTTCTTGGGCCCGGTAGACTGCAATATTGAACATTTAATCGTTTTCACTCATTGTTTTTGATATTACACTTGTTATTATTCTAGGTAATTATTGTTATTTTTGCTCGATGAAAAATTGTTGTCTATTGTAATGTTAAATGTGTGGATACTTTTTTGGGTTTGTCCCGTTTGTATCCCAAAGAAAATAAATAAATAAAAATAAAAAAAAAATAAAGATTGGGTTTATGAACCTTTCTTTGACAATATAGTTTAGGTGTGGCACTATTAGGTCTGATTAATGATTTATAGTCACTTTGATTGATTCTCGAGTTGTCCTTGAAAGTTTTTAATGTTTTATTGATAATAGTTTCTATATTCTTCGTTGGATCCCCGTCTTATTTGAGGTAAACTTCATTGTCATCTAGAATATTATTCGACTCCATAATGTATTCTTCATAATACATAACCACCGTGGTGTTACCCTTATCAGCGTTACCAATGATGACGGATTATCTTTGATAAATTTTGAGATTTCTGCTAACTGTTTGTGATCTGGAATGGTGTATCTGTGCTTTCTGCTTGAATTTAAAAAGTTGTTTATAGCATTGACACATTTCAACCTGAAATTATTTTTGTCCACTTCATCCAATGGGCATGTTGATATACAATGTTCAACATCTTTTATAAGATGATCTTTTATGTTGAACAGGAATGCCAAATTTCGGGCCTAATCTTGGAATGGTCATTGTAGATTTTGTGATGTGTACATCTGTATAATTCCTTAACACATTTGTCAGAAGTGAATTCGGTGAATGAACGTCGATGAGGGTGCATCGGTCTCGTTTGTTCGGAGATAATTCCAACGTAGGCAGTGTGAATTTTCAATCAATTATTCTTGAAATAATTCCTATACATTACTTGAAGTGTCTTGACTTGCTCCTGGTTTTTTAAGTCGAGATGGGAGTTTGTAGATTGTGCAGTCTTCCAATTACGCGTAAATCACCTGGTATTGTTTGTACTGGTTTTTGTCGTGATCATTATCATGCAAACAATCGGTGCAGTGATATATCCAAGGCTCAGTTATCAATTATCAAAGAATTGCCGGGGGCGAGCTGGAGGTGTGCGTCATGTCGAACCCGTTCAGCGGGATCCCCGACGCTGGGCAGCGCACTTCCACGTATCATTCCGGAGACGGCGGCGGCTGAAGATGGTGAGGACCGCATTGATGATGAAGAGTCTATCGAGTCCGGTTCCGTTGCCCGATTGACCTCGGAGATACGAGGTCTGCGGCAGTCGGTCAATTTCTGCTCGGAAAAGATTAGCGACTTCGAGATGAAACTAAATAAATTCAATGATATCCTGTCGCAGATGAAAAAACTCGAGAATGACAATTCAGAGCTTAGAAGGGAAGTATCAACATTAAATATTAAGATCAATAATTTGGAACAGTTCAGTCGCTCCAACAACTTAGAAATACAGAATGTTCCTGAAAAATCGAATGAGAGCTTAGTCGATATTGTGTCCAAAATTGGGGCACATCTGAACATACCAATAGATTCCTTCTCGTTGGACCACATTACCAGAGTTCCTACGAAAATAAAGAATAAGCCTAAAAACATCATAGTCCGATTTATCTCCAAAATAAAAAGGGACAATTTTCTGGTTGCATATAAGGCTGCTCGCCGTACTGATTCAAGTACGTCACATGGTCTTGAGGTGAAGGGAATTTCAGATGGCTTATTTATTGGTAAACATTTAACGATGAATAACAAACTGCTATTTGAAGAGGCTCGAATTGCGGCAAAAAAACTATCATACAAATTCGTGTGGACTCATAATGGTAACATTCTAATGCGCAAAAATGACACCTCCAAAATCGTGAATGTCGCTGATATTTCAGACCTCGACAAGCTATAATTCCATCCAATTATTTAAGCTATCTCTTTATGACCCTTGCAACTTCAGGATGGCTTTGAACGTTTACTATCAGAATGTTCGTGGCCTACGAACAAAATTACCTCAGTTCAAGTGCTCTTCTACAGCCAGTAATTATGATCTTTTATTCATTACTGAATCATGGCTCAATGATAGTGTGTATGACTCGGAAGTTATGAACTCCAGGGTATATGACATTTTTCGGAGAGATCGCTCCACGACGGCGAGTGCCAAAAGTGAGGGTGGTGGTGTTTTTGTGGCGGTAAAGAAAGGTTTGGAGCCTGTCAATGTTCCAGAGTTCCAGAGTGCAGCAGAAGATTTATGGATTCAGATATTCAATCAACAGATTAAAGGTTTATTTGTGTTGTGTTTATATTCCACCGGACGACGCCGCCGCGTTGACTTGTTTTGTGTCTAAGCTGAATGATATTAAACCCTTGCTTGGAGATAGTATTATTTTAGTGCTGGGTGATTTTAATTGTTCCGGAGTTTCCTGGGTGAGGAATGTCTCAAACAATAATTTAGAACCCATGAATGTTGACACTAAATGTGCCTCATTAATGGACTCCTTTTCGTTTCTTGAGTTGGTCCAGTTCAATGAAATAGTAAACCATAACAATAGAATTTTGGATTTAATACTCAGTAACAGTTTTAGAGTTGATAATCTGATGAGATGTTCTGATCCCATTGTTCCTGAGGACAGAAATCATCCATCTGTGGAATTTCTTTTTGATGTGGGACTGGTCAAGCCATTATGTCTAAGTGACTCATTTTATAGTTTCAGAAGGGCTAATTTTGCTCTCATCAATGAATCTTTACATAATATACCATGGGACGAATTGCTTGTGAATAATAATGTCAATGATGATTTGGTTGTTTTTTACGAAATTTTAAATCAGTTAATTGATAGACATGTCCCCAGAGTAAAAAAAGTTAAGGGCTATCCATCCTATTCTTCTAAGGAAACTATTAAAATCATTAAACGCAAAAACAAGTTCCACAAAAAATGGAAAATTTATAGAAATTATGGTGATTATAAAACATTTCAAGCTTTGCGGTCTGAAACCAAGTGTCTTATCAGATGTGATTATGAAAAATATTTAACCTCAGTTCAATCTGAGGTCAAAATTTGTCCAAAAAAGCTTTTTGACTTTGTCTCTGTTGGTTCTAAAGATTCGGGGTTTCCCAGCAAGATGTCATTCAAACAACGCGTCGGCGAGTCAGGCAAAGATATTTGTAATTTATTTGCCGATTATTTTGAGTGTGTTTTCACTAAGCCTGATCCAACCATAAATTATTATACAAAGAAATGCTATCCTGATCAATACCTTTTAGGCTTCTTCCAAATAACTTCTGATCATGTCAGGGAGATAATATTTGGATTGGATGAAAAGAAAGGAGCTGGTCCAGACTCGATACCACCAATTTTTCTAAAAGAGTGTAGTATCCCACTGAGTATCCCTCTTGCATTGATATTCAATAAATCTCTCCATAGTGGCATATTTCCTGACTCTTGGAAGGTTGCCAGCATAACTCCTGTTTTTAAGTCCGGTTGTAAGAATTCAGTAGAAAATTATCGTCCTATCAGTAAACTTTGTTTGTTCGAGAAAGTCTTCGAATCATTAATATACAAGCGTTTGCTCCATCATATGCAATCTCGAATAATACCTGAGCAGCATGGTTTCGTTAAAGGAAGATCAGTTGAAACTAATCTCATCTGCTTCATTGAATTTGTACAAAAAAGTCTTGATAAGGGAATTCAAGTCGATGCTATATACACGGATTTTAGCAAAGCCTTCGACCGAATTAATATTAAAGCCCTTTTGAATGAGCTCAATTATATCGGTGTTGAGGGCACATTGTTGAGATGGTTCGAGTCCTACCTCACAGATAGATCTCATTACGTTAAGATAGGGAGATTTACTTCAAGATCATTTTTCCCTACATCAGGGGTACCTCAAGGTTCCCATTTGGGTCCACTTCTATTTATTATTTATATTAACAGTATCAACAAATGTTTTAAAGTTTGTAAGTTTCTGTTGTTCGCGGACGATTTAAAACTTTTCGTGCTAGTTCAAACAATCCAGGACTGCTTGGATCTTCAGAATGATCTAGACAGCCTTTTATTTTTTTGTAAAGCCTTTAGTTTACATTTGAACATAGAAAAGTGCTGCATAGTTTCCTTCACACGGAATAGGTCAGTAATAAACTACGATTACTCAATTTCTGGAACTACCCTGCGGCGCACTGATACTGTCAGGGATTTGGGTATTGTGCTTGATTCAAAGCTCATCTTCGATGAACATATAAATGGTTTAGTGTGTGCGAGTAATAGAGTTCTTGGGTGGATTATGAGGCAATGCCGTCAATTCAAGAGTCGTGAGGCAATTTTAGCGCTGTACTATGCCTTTGTTCACAGCAAGCTCAACTTTGCTTCTTCGGTTTGTTGTCCTCATTATAATGTATATATCGAAAGGTTGGAAAGGGTGCAAGCTAAGTTTCTAAGGTTTCTAAGTTATAAGACGGGATTTCACCTGATACCTGGAAATCCGGATAACTACTTTGTTCGTTTGAGACATTTTCGAATTAATAGCTTAAAGGACAGAAGAATAATGAATGATTTAATTTTCATCTATAAAATACTATCGAATAAAATTGATTGTCCTCAAATTCTAGATTCAATTGATTTTTATGTTCCTGTTAGACATCTGAGGAGACCTCCTGTATTTTACCTGACCACCTATAGAACCAACAGTGCAAAGTATTCACCTATATCGAGAATGTTAGATCTATGCAATTCTTATGTACATAGCGTTGATTTATTTTCGGGGGGTAGTTTAAGTTTTTTCAAAAAAACTGTTAAGAGGATATTTGGGTAGTTCTTTACATTGTTTGTGAGCATTGTTTCATTTATTTCTGATTGTTAGCATTGTCTATTTTATATTATTAGTGTGCGCTTCTTTTGGGTGTTCACACCTGTTAGCGTTCTCCTTTGTAAAATAAAAATAAAATAAAATAAAAATAAAATAAAAAGTGGTGAGCGTAATGACGATTTTCTGGCTGAACTCAAGGTATTCGTACTTTTTTAAGTTAATTTCCTTGATATGGTTCATCCTCTTATTACAATCTTCGGGAAAATCCCTTCAGGCATCCAAACTTGTCATGTTCCAACGATTGTTGAAAATCGTTTTCCACACGGGGAAAAGAGTTTACCAATTTGTCAAATCTTCATTTCAAACTTCAAGATAGATTTTCGGAAATTGTATTTTATATATCCTAGACAGTGAGTCCCATATTTTTGTCAAGTTTTTTCCTCTTCAGGTAATGAAGAACATTTTTAGTTTTATGTTTACCTATCGAATCATATGCATTTTCAAATGGACTTGTTCTCATTCACATTCAGGAATGTAGAGTTCGAGATGATCGTAAGGTTGCTGAGGTTATAACTCATTTATCGAAAAATATTTCCAATATAAGCGGCCTGAAAGTAGCGCGACTTGGTAAGCCCAATAAAAATTCAAATAAGCCCAGACCTGTCAAGATTACTCTACCATCTGCTGCTGATGTGCGATCTGTTCTCAGAAACTCTAAGATTCTCAAAAATAGTCCCCAATATTCGCGGCTTTCGATTTCATCGGATAAAACACCTCGACAGCGGGAATTTTATCAAAATGTCAAGTCTGATCTGGAGAAGCGTAAAGCTGGTGGAGAGAGCGTGCAGATGAGGTTCGTCCGTGGAGTTCCGACAGTTGTACCTGTGAAAATTTAGTCTCGCCCGGTTACAGTGAATTTGGGATTAACTGCTACTATCAGAATGGGCGTGGACTTAATTCAAAAACAAATGACTTATTCTGTTCGGTGTCCGCTAGTGACTTTGATGTAGTTTGTTTAAGTGAGACATGGTTGGGGAGTGGTGTTTTCAACTCGGAGCTTTTTCCGGATGACTATTCTGTATTCAGATGTGACAGGGATCGTCGTTCGACGGGTTGTGCTACCGGAGGTGGAGTTCTTGTAGCTGTCCATAACAGGCACTCATCGGAGTGCGTGGATTTCTCAATGTTGCGTAATTTGGTTCCATGTATAGACTTGGTTGGCTGCAAAATTAAAGAGGGACCACTGACATTTCTTATTATCGTCGTTTATATACCACCTAAAATTGATGTTGAAACATTTGATTTGTTTATAAGCTGTCTTTCGACTATTGTATCAGCATTTGATAAGAAAGTGTTAATCATTGGTGATTTCAATGCGCCCCAGTTTGTAAACCACTCGAGTTCGGATGGAAAATGTGTATCCTTGGGGGTATTGGCGGAGGTTCTCAACCTTAATCAGTTTAATAATTTAGTTAATAATAATGGTAGACTACTGGATCTAGTATTTTCAAATGTTCAGTGTCGGGTCTCTGATGATGAGCTTTCTCTTGTGAGTGTTGATCCACAGCACCCTCCGATGCATTTCTGTGTTTCCAGTTGGTCGGATCGTGTTCCTTCTATGGGTGTGAATTTTGTGAACACCAAAGAATTCAATTTTCGTAAGGCAAATTTTCCGCTCATGTACCGAATGATATTGGATGCAAGTTGGGATGATGTTATTGAGTCTACTCAGGATGTCGATGTGGCATGTGATAGGTTTTACGCAACATTGAATAATATATTCATGCAAACTGTGCCCTTTAAAATCAAAAGAAAAAGACGTTTCCCTACCTACTTTGATTCGACTATTATTAACAATATCTTGAAAAAAGAAAAATCCCTTAGTAATTACAAGAAGTATGGTGATGAGTTCTATTTAACTGAATACAAGGAATTGAGAAGGACCATCAAGCGCGACATTAGATTGGCTCATAAGAAATTTATTCGGGGATCAGAAGATAGAATTCCACAAGATCCCTCTTCTTTTTGGTCTTTTATTAATGGCAAGAGGGGTAACTCCAGAATTCCTGGTGAGATGACAGACAGCGGGAAAACTTATTGCGGACCCACTTCGATCGCCAATGCCTTTGCTGATTATTTTCGTTCGGCTTATGATCCCGTTGTGGACTGTAACGCATGTGATGTGGATGGTGCTGGTGGTCCGGACGCGGTACACATTGGATATATAACACAGGTTCAAATAATTGCTGCTGCCAGGAAACTCTCTAATAAACTTACATCTGGTCCAGATGGGATACCAAGTTTTATTGTGAAGGACTGTATTTATGCAGTGTCGCATCCGTTGAGCCATATTTTCAATCTCATATTGAGTAACGGCCGTTTTCAATAACCTATCCAAGATAAGGGATAGATCGCTATCTCCAGTTTGTCTGCCTATCTATCCTTGTAGTTATCTATCTATGGTTTGCATTTCACAATTAAGGTTTGACGTTATCTATCTCAAGGCAAGGATAGATAGGAATCTATTCGGCTCAGACCACAGAACACTAATATAAGACCTTACATCATTAATTCATTTCTAGCGGTGAGATATTGGAGTGTGTTAGAAAGTGTAAATATTTGAATATTATGTATAGAAGGTTAATCGTGTGTGTATGACTACATACCCGTATGCACCATTTCAAAACGAGCTCAATTCCTTAGTGTCTTTTTTTCCCATAGAGATTCTATGCTTAAACGTCGTTCAATGAAAGGTGCATACGGCAATAAATACATCACAATAATTGTTGATCGAGATTCTCAAACACGCAATACTTGAAAATGAATTCCTCAACCGTGAGTACCTTCAAATAAAAGCGCCGTTGTTATCGATATTCATTTTTCATTAATTTCAAGTTCTGAAGGCAATGATTTTTTCAGCCTAAATCAAAATTAATGACTAAAGAAGAGGCCATGCGTTTGGTACAATTTGTAGCAGCTGATGGGGTTATTACCAGCAGAGCTATTAATGCTACCAACAATAAATTGAAAGAGGAGAGTTGGAGAAGATTGACCGAATCCTTCAACTCTTCGGTTTCAATTTTCCCACATTGCGCCCTCAAATATGGATTAATTAAATCCAATAATTCACTCACAGCACCTTTGCTCAGTTGAATTCTACATGTGAACTCGTAATCATTCAAAATAATCATGTAATCAACTCGTGCTTCATAAATTTTTTGGGTCTCTTCCGATTCACTTTCTTCATCATCAATCATCTCTAATAATTCCATGTCGCTACTCAAATAATCCATTTTTTAAAGTTAATTACAATTCAATTGTAAAGAAAAAAGCACTGAAATGCACCCTGATAGCAATTTCCAACGCTTATCTCTACCCCTTACTGCTCGAACTCGACAGATCAAAAAACTGAACTACCGGAGATAATTTTTACAATCGATGGTTTACTTCAAATTTCTTTGAAACGCAGATAGGCGCATATATAATGAAAGTTCCTATCTCTGATTGTCAATCTGACCTCATTTCAGAGGAAGGGATAGATCGCTGCGGCCAGTAAGAATCGCTATCTGCAGATAGAATATTGAAACGTAAACAAGCACAGAATGACAGATTTGTCTATCCGTAAGGCCGTAAGGCTACTTTTCCTAGAGCATGGAAATTGGCCAAGATTGTACCAGTCTTAAAAAAAAGGGACCCCTCCATTGTTGGTAACTACAGACCAATTTCAATTTTATCAAACTTCTCCAAGCTATTTGAAATTATTGTCTACAAGAATATATATCCAGCTATAAGGAACCATATTAAGATTGAGCAGCATGGATTCATGGTTGGGAGATCTTGCACGAGCAATTTGACTGTATTTTCCCAGTATATTTGCGAGGTTCTTGATTCTGCTGGTCAGGTTGATGCAATATATACAGACTTTCAGAAGGCCTTTGACAGGGTCGCACATGAGCTTCTGTTGTGGAAATTGTGGAACAAGTTCAGTTTCTCGGAGAGCCTTGTCAAGCTGTTTCGTTCATACTTGTTTGATCGTCGTCAGTTCGTTCATCTTGAAGGTATAAGATCATCTAACTTTATACCCACTTCTGGGATACCTCAGGGGTCCAATCTAGGGCCACTTTTATTTATTCTGTTCGTGAATGACCTGATGGATGTCCTTGTCTTGCCGCATCTGATGTTTGCGGACGACTTGAAGTTGTATTTCATAATTCGTTCAGTAGATGACTGTGTTCGACTCCAGCTCGAACTTAATAATCTTGTCAATTGGTGTAAAAACAATCGTTTGAGTTTGAATGTTCCAAAGTGTAGTGTTGTTAGCTTCACAAGGAAAGTAGATATTCTGAAGTATGATTATGTCGTCGGGGACCAGGTCCTTTCTCGAGTTGATAGGGTGAAGGATCTTGGTGTAATCTTTGATCAGAAGTTTTCGTTCATCCCGCATATCTCCCAACTCATTTCGTCTGCCTCGAGAACATATGGATTCATCGCACGCAATAGCAAGTATTTCAGTAATAGTTCAACATTGATGATTCTCTTCAATTCCTTTATTCGTAGCAAGTTGGAGTATGCCAGCATAATTTGGCGTCCTATTTATTATTGCCATGAATACCATCTTGAGGCGGTACAGAGGAGATTCCTGAAATTCTTGGCTTGGAGGGAGGATAAAGTTTATGCACCAAGAGGACTCGACCATACTATATTGTTGAATCGATTCAATGTTGTTTCACTAAAGGGAAGGAGAGAGATCGAGGGCGTTCCAAGAGCAGCATCTCGTGCTGTGGAGTTATTCCATCTGCAGACCCCGAGGACCAATTCCTTAATACAGTCCCCCATTTGGTTCATTGAGTCTATTTTCAACTCGATTGCGAGAGATTGTGACATTCACTTTGACACATTGGCGTCTGTTGTTAGCAGATATATATATTAGGGTTGAATTAAGTCTTCAAGGTGTTTATTTGTGTATAATTATTTTTGCCGCTTAGCGGTTGTTTTCTTCATTTTTTTTGTTCGTTGTTTCCATGCCATTGTAATTTTTGATTTTTTTTTTAGTTTGCAATATTGATTGATTTCTCAATTGCATATTTCTAGTCTCGGTATAATATTGTTCAATTTTGTTTTTTTTTCATTTTTGTTATTAGCAATGTAGCTTGGTTTCTTTCATTATGCTAGGTTATGTTATTTTCTGTAACTGGGCATTTGCCTGTTGAAATAAATGACTTTTTTTTTTTTTTCCTTCGTGTGAGGGGAAAACCCTTTATGGGCGCCCAGAGGGTCCGCACTCTAGGTTGTGTGAGACTCCGAGATCTTGTTTGGCTACTCACTAAAAACCCCTCACACTTTCGACGGAAAAGTTCTTCGTCCGGCCCTTGCAGCGTCCCTTAACACAAGTGATGAGCTGCAAGTGGCATCTAGAGTTCATGGGATCTGATGATATGCAGTGACCCAAGCAACACCGCCTTCTGCATTCTGTGCGCTAGTATCTCGGCCCAAGATCTGCAGGTCGGAATAATCTTCAATTCTTCTAAATAAATAAATGACTTATTATTATTATGACTTTAGCCTTGCGGCTTTCACACTCCTCTCCAGAGGAAAATTCACTTATCCCAGATATCTCAGATATCAAAAGGATTAAGCTCTGTTGGAGCCCTTTCCAGGTTTTCGGGCTCGTGGTGGTGGTCGGGTTCGGGTCGCTCCTCGGCTCCCTGCTGTAGATTGGATTCCTGCTCCACCCGCACTTCCTGTCGGAGCAGACGGTGTTCCTCTGCATTCCCCATGTACTTGCGTACAGTTCTCGCCGTTCCGAGCAGTACCGCCTTCTGCATGACTTTATAAATATTTTCGTCCAACTGAAGTTTTCTCAAGTTCTCTAGTAGTTTCTTCGGTATCAGGCCTGTAGATGAAATGACAATAGGGATGGTCTTTATATCTTTCAGCTTCCACTGTCTTCTGGTTTGTTCCTCGAGATCTCTGTATTTTGAAATTTTTTCAGTGTGTCTATCTAGAAGATTGTTATTATTTGGAATTGCCACGTCGATGAATAGTGCTGTGTCCTCATCCTTATTGAGCAATATGAGGTCTGGTCTATTGTGGGTTATTTTCCGGTCTGTGAGAACAGTGCGATCCCAGTAGAGCTTGTGATGTTCGTTTTCCAGCACAGCATCTGGATGGTAATTGTAATAAGGAACCCTTTTCGAAGTTAGAAGTTGGTGTTTTAGTGCCAATTCTTGGTGAAGAATCTTGGCAACAGCATCATGTCTATTTTTGTACTCTGTGCCCGCGAACTTCTGACATCCCCCGGTGATGTGCTGGATAGTTTCATGTGTCGCACAGCCATAACGACAGCTATCGTCCGCCACTGAGGCATCCTTGGCAATGTATCTCATGTAATTTCTTGTTGGAATCACCTGATCCTGGATGGCGAGCATGAAGCCCTCTGTCTCAGGAAACAACCTTCCGGAAGTCAACCAGTAGTTCGACGCAGATATGTCGACGTAATCATGGTTGACCTCCTTCTGGTGCCTCCCATGCAAAGATTTGCCAATCAGTTTCTGCATTTTACTTTCTGCGTAGTGTTCAACGGTTTCCAAGTGATCCTGGTGTAGCTTTAACGGTGTAGAAGTATCAGCAACACAAACTACTCGATGGAGTTCTGACGAAGCTGCCTTGCTCAAGAAATAGTTTCGAAGTCCTTCAATTTCCTGGGACATACGGTTGGACAAATCAACAATTCCTCTACCCCCAAGATGTCGTGGCAGCTCTGTCCGTTCTATTGAGCTTTTGGGGTGATGTTTATTGTGTTTAGTCAGCATCGTCCTTATTTTTCTCTGTAAAGCTGCTAAATCGGTGGTCGTCCAAGAGATTATACCAAATGAATAGCTCAGCGCCGAGCAAGCGTAGGTGTTAATCGCTTTTATCAGATTCTTGCTGTTAAGACCAGTTCTCATTATCCTCCTCAATCTTCGGGTGAACTCCTCCGTTAATTCTTTCTTCATCTGAGTCTGATTGATTTTTCTTGCCTGTTTTATGCCTAGATACTTGTATGTGTCTCCTTCCTTTAATGCTTCAATTTCTGCACCTTCCTTGAGTTTGAACGTACCATCTTCTATTTTCCCTCTCGTTATGTTTAGCAGTCGACATTTTTCTAGTCCAAACTTCATTTTGATGTCTTCCGAGAATCCTTCCACCATTTTCAGCATCAGTTGCATTTGTTTTTTGGTAGATGCGAAGAGTTTCAAATCGTCCATGTAAAGGAGATGATTCAGTTTCATCATAGTTCTACTGCCGCTCTTGATGGAAAATCCGTAGTCCGTAGAATTCAATCTATGAGACAAGGGATTCAGGGCCATGCAGAACCACAGAGGGCTCAGCGAGTCTCCTTGGAAAATTCCGCGTCTTATTGGAATAGGTGCTGTTGTAATGGAGCAATCTGCTGCTTTCATTTGAAGACTAGTACGCCAGGTTGACATGGCGTTTTTCAGGAACTTAACAATATTGGGATCCACCTTGTAAATCTTCAAGATCGTCAATAGCCATTCGTGAGGTATAGAATCGAATGCTTTTTTGTAGTCTATGTACGCAGCGTAAAGATTCCTTCGCTTGGAGAACGCTTGATTGTAGATAACTGAATCTATTATTAGTTGTTCTTTGCACCCTCGGCTGTCTTTGGTGCATCCTTTCTGTTGCATGGCGATGATGTTATTTCTTTCGCAATGGTTGTGAATTCGGTTTGATATGCACGATGTGATTAATTTGTACATCGTTGGAAGACATGTGATCGGTCGGTACTTGGATGGGTCTTCTGTATTCCTTTGGTCTTTAGGTAACAGGTATGTTGTGCCATGTGTAAGGAATACTGGCATTCTTTCAGGATTTACAATGACATCATTTATTGCGGAGGTCAATTTGTCATGCATGATCCAAAGTTTCTTGATCCAGAAGTTCTGTAATCCATCAGGCCCAGGTGCTTTCCAGTTGTGCAGTCCTCTGATAGCTGATTTCACTTCTTCAATTGTGATCATGTCATGCTGCATCGGCTCATATTTTATAGCTTCAGATTTTTCATCTTCAATCCATCCGGTATCTCCATTGAACTGAGGTTTCGTTGATAATTGTTCGGTCCAGAATTGTTCAATGGCTTCCTTTGGTGGTAATTTTCCATTTTCTCCATCCGACGATGTGAGTGACCGGTAGAAAGATTCTTCCGACTTTTCGAATGAATTATTGTCTCTTTTCCGGCTATAATTGCTTTTATATCTCCTCAGGCGTTCTGCATACAGACTCAATTTTTGCTTCAGAGTGTCGAGGCAATGGTGAGCTGTAGCATTCTCCGTCTCTCGTTCTGTGTGTGTCCTGTTTCTGTCCATGATATCTTTGGCAGCTTTCACAACCTTTCTTCCTCGATTCCCGTTCAAGTACTCCGTCAGTCGTCCAATGTCTCTTCTTAGCCTTTCTGTTTTGTGTTGAAGACGTTTCTGCCATGCTGGCGCGTGTAATTTGTGTAATTTTGGACCATCGTTGTTCGTTTGGCGAATTTTTGCCCCTATGGTTTTCGCTGTCGTCAGCGCTGCACAGTGAAAAACTAGATGCAGATATTCCAATGAACTTCCGTTCTGTAGGTATTCAGGTAAAACGTCCTTATTCAAGATGTCGATTGTAAGTGACAGTTTCTTGGATGTATTGAGTCGTGGAGGTGCTACTCGATGAAGAGGATCTGTTCCTTCCAGTTCGGCAAAGTATTTCCTCATGTCAGAGTCAACTTGTCGGTGGAGCTCTTCCCTATCGTCCTGGTGTTCAGGCTCATTTGCTTTGCAAGAAGGGCTTTCAGTATCAATGTCTTCTGGGTGTTGTTGCCCAGGTATGTGAATTTCATTCATTATTATTATTATTATTATTATTATTCAATACATTGATGTTGTAACGAACAGTACTACCAATTTTACTCACATATGAAATGATTCAATTTTAATATTTTTCAACCATTGATCAAGAGGTATCTGTACAAGTGAATATTAAAAAGTGGTAAGTAAAATTCGAAAGTTCACGTTAGACGAAAAAGTTTCTATGGAAATAAAATCCATGTAAATATCAAAGTCCAACTCCCTATCTGAAATTCTTTGACACTGTTTCTAGCGCAGCGCGTTTTTAAAATCATCGATTTGAAATTCTGAACCCCATTAGACTTTGCGTCGTCGTACTTGTGATGTAACTATTCAACAACAATATTTCATTGATTTGCAACAAGACTGAAGAGACTACATAAGGTAGTGATGAATCAAACAATAAAGAATTAGTTGATAAAAAAAAAACAAAACTATTTAATTGTAGGTATTGTAACAATTGAAATTGAACACTGAAATTACCCTCCGCATGAAACTAAAAAGGTATACTACGTAATAAAACGAACCGGTGTGAAAACAGCCGAATGAGATAGCAGAATTTGACCTTGAATTCGTCGTACGCCACCGTACAGTTGAGCGGATATCGATGTAAACATGAATTCTCGCGTCTAGAATGATATGAGAACTATTATTATTAAGTTACAGGTTAACTCAAAAACTGTATGTACTTAAGATCGACCTCGAATTTCAAAAGTTATATTGAAAACACCCATCATCATTCACTGTCAATGTTGTTTGAAAAATGGTTCATGAAATGGAGATTCAGGAGATTAATAGACGCAATGAAGCAGAAAAATGTCATTTATCGCATCCACTTACACCCCCTAGAAGCAAAGATTTGACAGCTGTCAATGTTAAAAATTCGATAACTCAAAAGCAGTACATAGGACCGACTTCAAATCTGGAAATGGTATCGACCAACCATAGCAGAAAAAGTGCTTTTTATCCTATCCACTTACACCCCCTAGAAGCCAAGATTTGGCACCTGTCAATGTTAAAAATTCGTGTATTTAAAAACTGTACATAATATCGACTTCAAATTTGGAAATGATATCGGCAAACCATAGCATAAAAAACTGCTTTTTATCGCATCCACTTACACCCCCTAGAAGCAAAGATTTGACACCTGTCAATGTTAAAAATTCGATGACTCAAAAACTGTACATAGGATCGACTTCAAATTTGCAAATGATATCGACAAACCATAGCAGAAAAAAGTGCGTTTTATCATATCCACTCACACCACTGTTCTTCTGTAAGATTCCCTCAACACTGGTATTGGATACCCGTGGAGATATCTCGTAGACCTACTTTCACGTCGTTCAAGTTGAGCCTCAAAAGACACTTGTTGCGGTCCCTTTAGTTTCTTTTTTGTATGTGTTGTTCCTTCGGATACCTTCCTCATTTCCCCTTCCTCCAGCCTTCCGTCCTTTATACCAACAGGAACACAACCATTATATTGTAATTTTTTTTCCTCGGATTATATCTATAAGAACTCCTACATCTAATGAAAATCCAAGTTATGAGGGTTGGCAGGAAGACATCGCTTTTGGCAATATGTCCACCCATTGCACATTGTCTATGTACACACTTCTGTAAATATTAATACAGCAATAAAGAGTTCTAATAATAATAATAATAATATTTCATAGATTGAAAATCATTTAGTCTATGCAGGATTTCAATCAACGATATCAGTTTTGATCTCTATGGTAACGCCACTCGATTCTAGCGCCTCAGCCGAATCGTACCGGCTGAAGGTCGAACTAAGATAATGGGGGCTACCGTTTTTTTGCTCACCAGATGGCGCTGAAATTTGTTTGTCGAATATGCTATGTATTCTCTGGTCGATTAGTTTCTGCCGCTCTTGTCATCGCGTGAAAATCTTTCTTCAGTCATTTTTTCAATGAAATTTTTGCGTCTAGGCTTACCGAGTAGACTCTAGATGTTGGTACGGAGCTCAGTGAAACGCTGAAAGTTCTGTTGATCACATTTGATAACAATTTATTTTTATTCTAGCAAAAAACTCCTGGGATGTTTGCAAACCCCTTTTCTTGAAATGCGTAATATAATAAAACCACCACCGTCTCCCATTCACGGTGAGGGAGCTAGTCTTTCTGAATGGTTCTGTCCCTTGTACGACGCAAATGACGATGAGGAAGACAGCAGTGAGTGTGGTTCATTGAGTATTCCGTTTGGAGAAATGGGCATCTCCTACATAGACGACTCTTCGGATACTTTATCCTCAACATTTGACCATGACAAGCCAGATGGGTCTAGTAACCTAGGTGCAACTTCTAGTAGTATGAGAGGTTGGTATAGCATGATTGTGTGCAGGTATACGAATATTAAATCACACTCATTTTGATGATTTTTACAGAAAATCTATGAAGAAAATGAAATACAGTGCATTTCGATGTACGTTTCATTTCGAAAATGGGCATAAATTCAATTGAAGTATAATATCAGAATGATATATAACTATATAAAGAATTCGAAATTCTATTTGATTATGTTTTAATGATCGGTATTTTCGACGTTTATCTCAATCCAATTCGACTTGTAAATTAGCTAAAATTCGTTGGTGGCAAATTCTAAAGATTAATATGAATTTTTTTTCAACGGCATGCAGACAGGAATTGAATTATGAAAGAAGTACCAGGATTCGAACCTACGACCCCCCAATTACCGGTCAGGTACTCTCCCCAACCGTCGTTCCGAATCGTCGGTTTTTCACCACACACATCGGTTTTTGGCGTTTTTCGAACGACGATTCGAATCGCGGCGATTCTGAATTATAATAATATGAAAATTGTTTAACAGCATGCAGACAGGAATTGAATTCTGAAAAAAGTACCACCCAGAGCAGGAAACCTACAGACAACTAGTAAAATTCCTGAGAGAAGAAAATATCATTTTTCATACCTACCAAATTAAACAAGACAGAGCCTACAGGGTAGTTGTCAGACACCTTCATCCCAGTATTCCAACAACTGACATAAAAGCAGACATAGAAAAACACGGACATAAAGTCAGGAACATCAGCATTATAAGAGATCGAATGAAAAATCCACTTCCGCTTTTTTATGTGGACTTGGAACCAAAAGAAAACAATAAAGACATATACCAATTGGAGTTCATCTTAAATCAGAAAATAATCATCGAACCTCCAAAAAGAAAAAAAGAAATTATACAATGCACTAGATGCCAAGAATATGGACACTCCAAAACTTATTGCAATAGAGCATACATGTGCGTAAAATGTGGTAATCAGCATGATTCTAAAACTTGCCAGAAACCAAAATCGACTCCAGCAAGATGTGCATTATGTGGGGCTAATCATCCGTCCAACTACAAAGGATATATAAGGTATATAAACTCATATCAAAAACAAAAAACAACAATAAAAACCCCCTGCAATATGACAGACAACAAAACATTCCAGAAACAATTCAAGAAACAGAACAACAACCAAACAAACAACCAACAAACAACCAAGAAACAACCAAACAAACAACCAACAAACAAACAACCAAAAGGAATGTCTTACGCCCAAGCCCTTCAGTGAAATAACGAACATGAAGATCCACCCTCTCAGAGACAAAACTCTTCCTTAGAAACCATGATGAATAGTTTCCATTCTATTGATGATGAACCAGAATCAGATTATGCTCAATCTGCTCACAACACTCGTGAATAAACTTCATTAAAATTCAACAGCTTCATCCGTATAGCTTCATGGAACGCGAACGGCCTTCCAAACTACAAAAACGAGCTCAGAGCTTTTATGAACCTATATAAAATAGACATAATGCTCATATCAGAAACCCACTTCACTGAAAAAACGTATTTCCAGATCCCACACTATACTACATATTCTGCCGAACATCCAAGTGTTAGAGCGCAGGGTGGGTCAGCTATACTTATTCGGAGCAATATCAAACACAATACACTGCCAAATTTTGTCACAGAAAGAATACAAGCTACAAATATAACAGTACACACAAAAACGTGGAGCTTCGACATATCAGCAATTTATTCACCACCACGACACAATATAACCGCAAACCAATATACGGAGATTTTCCAAAACTTCAGGCGAAGATTCATAATTGGAGGAGATTGGAATGCGAAGCATAACCACTGGGGATCACGGCTAATAAACCCTAAAGGACGCAACCTGAAGGAGGTGATAACAAGAAGAAATCTTCAAGTTGTTTCGTACGGAACACCAACATACTGGCCAACTGACCCGAACAAAATACCAGACATCCTAGACTTCTTCGTCACAAATGGAATAAATAGGAATTATATGCAGGCTGAACCAAATGCAGACCTACCATCGGATCACTCACCAATCTTGATGACCTTAAGTACAACTGTAATGTCCGGGAGAAAAAAAGTACACCCACAACGTCTAAAACCAACTGGAAACTATTCCAACAAATAGTAAGCGACAACATAAGACTAGACATTGAACTCAAAGAAACGGAAGAATTCGAAGAAGCTGCAAGGTGTTTAACAGAAATAATTCAGAGAGCAGCCTGGGAATCCACACCAACCCCATCAGAACAGGATGATATCGAAAAGAAATTACCACTGCGAATTCGAGAACTGGTAATTGAAAAACGACAAGCTAGAAGTAGATGGCAAATATCCCGTAACCCAGCAGATAAAACAATTTATAATCACTTATGCAGAAAACTACACAAAACTCTTGAAGATTACTACAACTCCCAATTTCAACACCACATTCAAAATATAGACAACAACAGTGAGCACAACATCTGGAAAGCCACGAAAAAGTATAAGAGACCTATAACACGAAAACCTCCAATCCGAAAGACAACTGGGGAATGGGCCAACTCCGATGAGGAGAAATCAAAAACCTTCGCTCTACACTTGTCAAGAGTACTCAAACCGAATGATCCGCACCCAGGCTACAACGAAACAGAAGTTGAGTCTTTCCTCGATGTTGCGTGACAGATGTCTCTCCCCATAAAGCCTTTCAAACCCAAGGAAGTTCTTCAAGAAATAAGAAGGCTAAAAAATAAGAAAGCCCCTGGTTTCGATTTGATGACTGCAGAAATTTTGAAGAAACTGCCACAAAAGGCTATACTACTCCTCAACATTATATTCAACCGTATGATGAGCCTTTCCTACTTCCCGACTATCTGGAAATATACCGGAATAATGATCCATAAACCGAACAAACCTGTAAACGACGTGGGATCTTACAGGCCATAAGCCTTCTACCAATTTTGGGCAAATTATTGGAAAAATCAAATACATCGTGTGATGAACACCATATCAAGAAGCCTTGAAGACAATAAATCCTGTACAGCTGTATTCCTGGACTCATCCCAAGCGTTTGACAAGGTTTGGCATAATGGCTTACTCTTCAAATTGAAAAAACTCCTCCCACAGCCATACTATCTAATTATGAAATCATACCTTACCAACCGATATTTTGCTGTGAAACAGGGTGTTGCTCTATCTGAACCAACTGAAATAAAAGCAGGAGTACCACAGGGAAGCATACTGGGTCCACTGCTTTATCTTATATATACATCAGACATTCCAGAAATCAGAACACGACGATAGCCTCATTTGCAGACGACATAGCCAACACTCACAGTCCACAAAAACGCAGCTACAGCTTCCGAAAAGCTCCAAGAACATCTGAATGAACTGGAGAATGGTATCGAAAGTGGCGCTCTACCATCAATGAAACAAAATCAGTCCAAGTCACATTCACCAACAAACGAAACATATGTCCACCAGTTAAGATAAATGAGGACCAAATCCCAGTTAGAACAGAAGCCAAATATCTAGGAATCCACTTAGACCAACGACTCACCTGGAAACCACACATTCAAGCTAAGAAGACCCAAATTAATATGAAATTTGGACAAATGTACTGGCTTCAATCCTTCAAGCGTTAACAGATGCTACATGGTACGTCTCAAACTTCACCATACATAATGATTTGAAAATCCCCTTCATTATTGATGAGATAGAAAAACGTTCAAAAAAATATCAACAAAATCTGGAAGGACATGAAAACAGCTGCATAGACCTACTAGCGGAAAACCCGTTCAACAGAAAAAGGATACAGAAAACATGGCCAATTGACTTCAATTGAAGTGTGAATAAGAAGTTTCAATAAGTTTGATAACTTCTACACGACATTTTGATTTCGCCATATCTACTTATTACTTGTGAAAAGTAGATTGTAAATTTCAATAAAGGTTATAAAAAAAAAATATTATTTGGTTCTTCCGAATGATTTCTTACTAATGTGACGTAAAGGGTTGGGTCGATGTTGACAGGAGGGAAGGAGAAAAGTCTAATACACCATATAGTTTGAACTCTCTATTTATCAATTCATACAGGCTGACATGTTTGGGCTAATATGCCATTCTCAAAGCCACCTGGAAAATGTAGAATAGATAAATCAATAACATTGAATGGAGCATGATGTTGAGGTTGTTGATTCTAAAAAGCACATGCCAACTTACAATATGAATACAGAGTTATGTCAGATATTAAATAAAATCTTCAATCAACGATTCGAGTAAAGAACATAAACAAATCGATGACACAAAACAAACTATCGCAGTATTGCCATCAAAACTAAGTTCAAATTTTCATCCAGAAATCGTGAAAAAGGCTAGGCAGCGCGTTACCAATCAAGAAGAGGTATGTGACAGTGAATGTATAATGCATGGAAAAGAATAAAAGGGAATTGATCTTCTTGTTTGGTGTAGAAACAACATTACAGAAATGCAGCAAAATTTCAATGTTTAAAATAAATTTGAAGAAAATTAACAGCGGACAAAGACAAAATATCCATTGTGTCCAAAATCATCGAGACTAAACTCCGAACTACCGCTCGAACCATTTATATTGTTCACCTTCACGAATAACCTGAATGAGTCTTGAAAGCCGTTGACCATATTTGCATTTAGTGTCTTAATGTTAGGGATGTTTAAATGCTTACCAAACTCACAATTATGAAGTAATTTCGTGTTGTATGATTTTCTTTCTTTGAATTTCCACCGAAAATAGACTTATTGTTATTTTCAACTCTAGAACTAGTAGGATGTTCATAAATTCTTGTGTTTATGCTTATTCCACTCCTTCCTATGTATATTGTATTGCAATTATCGAATTCAAAAAATTCAATGGGTCTGTCGAATCCGTTGTTTATTGTTCAGTCACTGATGCCAAATCACCATGGCAAGTTACATGCTTGAGTAGCGATGATAAAACTCTATTATCAAACTGATTGTTCAATTGTGCAAACGTTGCGCCCATTTTGCGGCAGACGTGATGGCCCTTCGAAGTATACTCTCCAACGTTTGGTGGCCAGATTCGGGATAACCGGATCGGCAAACAATCAACACTTGTACGTCAAATGAACGCCAGATCCGCCGCTGTCTGCGACGTGGACAGGAGATACCTGCATCGGTACTTCAGCTTGCACCCGTACAAGATAAAAACTTACCCAGAAGCTCAGAGTCAACAACCATTGACAATGCCGTTTGTTGGCTGACTGGGATCTGGAGCGTTTGGAAGAGGAACCCAATTTTAGCCGAAAAATCTTTAGAGACGAAGCGCATTTTTTGATCAATGGCTAGGTTAACGAGGCACAAGGTGGCATTGCGTCCGTAAAAAGTAACCGTTTGTCAATAAAGTGTCAGAAATTTAATGAATTTCTTTCTGGTTTTTTACCTATTTTCTAATGAAAATCCACTGATAATATATATCAATATGAGATGATTCCCCAACATGAGGGTCCTTTAGCGTTCCTCGAATAACTGAAGAACAGAAGTATCATCACTTGGAAGACCGGACGTGGTCGCAAGACCTTGCCGTAAAAGGCAAGGTTTCGACTGTTATTAATTTACTGAAAGGATTTCTAACGACGAGAATGATACACAAAAATCAGCAGAAGATTTTCGACGCAGATATGATATTCTTCACAGTGCAATTGGAGAACAAGTTATGTACTTACTTTTGGCTTTAGTTATCATCATGTCTTCGAATCAGTTTTGATGAAGGCTGTATTATTTACATTTTATTTCTCGTTCCCGTTTTTTGTTTCAGAATAAAATTTATTCTGATTGAGATGGAAAGAGGTTTTTTGGTCGAAGGAAAAGAAGCCCATCAGTATTCAAAGCTTACGTCCAGTTTCATAATCAAATTTAAAGTCACTTTAAGCTTAAAGCTTCCTTTAATGTCATTTTTACTAGGAAGCTTTAAAGTTTAAGCGGCTTTAGGTTTGATTATGAAACCGGCCGTAAGTCTCTAAACAAATTCCCTTCTCCACACTCCTTTCTTCTACGTAAGGAAATGGTGACGTCATGACGTCCACTCCAATTGCTTGGTGATGACATACATCAAGAGGAAACCGCATGACTCAAAGGATTGGCCAAGAGCGGTCAAGCCCTGAAACGCTCCGGTTAAGTTGGTTAGGAGGGTCTCACTGTTAAGACGAGGATTTTTTTGAGGCGAACATTGAGGAGTTGTGAAGACCTCTCATGAAGAGCGGCCAAGAGGAGACGTTTTTTCCCGTATTAAAAAGTGAGACTTTTCTAAGCGATGGGAAATGAGGCGCTAGTGAGAGTCCAGTCGGAGATGGGAGGAGTTCTGGACGACGAGGGACTGAAAGAAGCGGGCCAACCTGATTAGTCACCAGAGAAGACGGTTAATGAGATTTTTGGGAGGCAAGGCTGAGCAGAGGGGAACGAAGCAACCCGTGAGATGACGAAGTCGAAAAGAAACGGGGGCGTAGAGAGAGTCCTCTTCAACGAATTTATCGTCCCTGAAGTACTCGTGTTCGAGATAAGTCTCCGGCCACGTATTCTCTAAATGGACATGAGTCTTGAGGAAGTTCTTATTCTGGTCGATGGGTCGTTCTTGAATACTATCTTGTTGGGTGATGGTCCATTCCGTGGGCTGATCGAGGGATGCGTAAATTTCTCGCATTATGCGAAGACGGCTTACTTCAAAGATCTTTGGTTTGATGATCTATTAGTGAAAATATCCTTAGTACATTGATCTTTGAATCAATGAGAAATGACTTATTTTGCCTTGTTCTAGTAAGTAGGGTTAGTGTATATATTCAGTACGTCGGTATAAGATACCGATATTTTAAATCTTTTTTCCGTTTAGCCCGTTTGTAACAGCCGAAAATTTTCTGGAGAATTCTCTACAGAGTTTTGGCAAGAAAAGGGCAGAAATTATTTTGTTTGCAACTGAACGGCGAAGAACCGCGGAGAACTCACGGTGTTCGAATTCACTAGATAATTTCGGCTGTTGCAAACGGGCTTAAGATTCGAAATTTCCTGACTATATTGAATGTTGGCAAGACATCTATCGAAATACTCAAGTGCTAACCTGGCCCCAGAACAGAGATGGTAGCGTTCATCCTAAAATGCTTCAAACGCTAATGTGATGAGAAGAAGCGCGGAAACGTTCAACTTGTACCGTTTATTGCATTAAGGAATAATATATGTTAATAATCTTTGAAAATTATTCATTATTGAGGCACCCTCAGTAATAGGAGATAGTAAGTTTGATTCAGATCGTAATTTTTGCTATATTTATATAGGCGGGTGATACGCAAATGAATATAATTCTCTTTATGTATATTCTTGAATTTATAAAAATTCAAACTTATTTTAACTCTGTCCAAATTGACTACTAATTGATTCGTAAGTGGAAATTCCTTTTATTTTCACTAATGATTTTGCATGTTTAAGGATTCGAGAGTGATTCGGGATTCTCTTCCGACCTATGTACCAATTACACCATGACTGCTTCCACGCCCAGGGAGAAGTTTTCTCCGTACACCCCACCAGCCACTTTGGATGAATCGGAATGTGCCAAACTAACGCGGACTAAATGGACCGCCTCCTTTAGGAAACTCATCAAGATAATTAAAAAATAGAAAGGACTTGTTTACTATATCTACTTTCTAGAGAACCTGATGACTAGAATAATAGTTAATTCTTCTTTGACATGTTAGGTATGTAACGACTAATATTAAGCTCAACTTTTATACTTCTGAAGATGATGAAGAAACGCGCTTTCCGAAGAGCCCATGGTCGCCGCGAAGCGGCTATCGGAATTTCTTGAAAGAAAATCGATTTCGGGAAGATCTCGTGAAAGAACGCGCGGGGTTTTGAATAGAACTTATACGCGTGCCCCCAGCGTCCAAGCAACGGCTGCTAGAAGAAATTTCCCACTTGGTGTTCTATTCTCATTTTCCCAAGCTTATCGGAAATAACTCAAAAATGCGTGAGAAAATGTGCAATTGAGTAACATTTCACAAAATTATAAATTTCTATCGATGACCAGAGAAAATTCGGTGAACGTTGACAATGAATGTCAGTTCGTAATTCATAGGTTAAAGTCAATTTTGACGTTGTGTTGGCAGCCATCACAGAACGGGGTGCCTTAAATCGATGGGACTCGTAGAATAACATTTTTGGCCTAGATATTTGGGGGGTTCATAGCTGAAGTGAACCAAGTCCATGCAGCCTAGTTTTGAGATAAATGGTTTAGAAGTTGTTTATCACCAATTAATTCAAAAGTGACTTTTTTAGATTTTAAAAGACTAGAATGTAAGCATATGCTTACATTCACATCACACAAATCTAAAGAATTCACGTTTGAATTAATTGGTGATAAACAACTTCTAACTCATTTATATCAAAACTAGACTGCATGGACTTGGTTCACTTCAGCTATGAACCCCCCATTTATAAAAGGGCGAATCGCGAGGGTCGTAGGCCCGAGCTACAGACGAATGGCGAATCAGCCTATAATGGTGAATATACCTACAAGGCTGATCTATGGGCTGATCTGCAGTTATTCAGTAGTATAATAATATAGCTATTCGTGCTACAGTGTTTCAATGTAGAATGAATCTCACCTTCCTGACTTTATTCAAAACGATTTGGTTGGTTGAACGACACTGGAAATTCTATGTATTGTTCCTCTCTTTTGGACTTTCCTCAACACGTTGACTGCGATATCGGTTCCCGGGGACCAATACGAATCTCTTTTCTGGTGCGATTGAAGTGAGATCCAATATTTCCTCATGTGCTAACTCCATAACTTTCGGAACGCTCAAAACTTCGAATTTATAAAGTAAGCTAAGACTTTTCGAATTTTAAGGTAACGTTCGAGGAATCTAACACAATATGGCATTGAAAAATATTTTAGATATCGGTCACCGGCGATCTATACCGCACCAGAGGTCTGGTATCGGTCTCCGGGGACCGATACCGCACGGTAAACGAATCTTGAAAAATACATAATGCAGTCAACGTGTACCCCTTAGAGGTCTCAGATAATGACCTATCAGTATTTCAATCATCAGCTATTATGATTTTTTCATTGATAATTTCAATTCAAAATAACTCAAAGCTACACTTATTACTCGTGATATGTATGTAGGTTACTTCATCTTCGTTCTGATTCGCATTCAGAACTGTTCAGAATCGGTTCAAAGTTTTTGAACAGAAATGGTGTGAGGAGCAATGCTCGAGCTCAATCTGAATTAATAATGTGTGAGTGTTTTGAACCGATCTTGAACCATCGTAAAATCGAACCATATTACCGAACATAATGCTCAGTTTGTGAACCGGCTATACAGGGTGTCTACTTTCAAAGTGGCCAAACTTCAAGGGTGGGTCAGACGAGTGATTTAGAACAAAAAAATGTCATATAACACATGGTCGAAATGTTGACGGTTATTCTTCAATTTTACATTTCTTGATTTCACGAAATATTTCCAATTTTTTTATAAACTCAATTATCATTCAGTTTCCCTTGTAACCTTGTCAAATTTGACCACATATTCGGAAAAATAAATTTGCTACGAAATAAGAAAGTCTGTGTGCAGAAAAAAGTCTTATTGCGGGCGTGGTAAGGAGATGAATATCACGAGTCCGAAATGAACAAAATCAGTCCTATTTTTCCAATGGTTTCATCGATGAAAAATTAATAATTATGCACATGTTTTCTTTTCAATAAAAAATACCTCATTTAATGTACTTTCGAATGGCGTAGCAACTTTTGTGCTAGATGCTTATCCTCTGCCATAATATCATGGCTAGATAATAACGAAAAAGTCGAAAAATTCCAAATGTGGCGATATGTTGTTCATTTATGGATATGCGAATGGAAATGCTCGCGCAGCGGTTCGAGAGTACGGTTTACGTTTTTCCAACAGACGACAACCAGATAGGCAGACATTTGTACAAGTGTCTCGGCGATTAGGTGAAACAGGCTCGCTCATTCGATGGTTTGCGAATCAGAGAAGGTGGTCGAAATAGTCAGCAAAGTCATAATGCACCTGCTATACTTCAAGCTGTCCGAGATATAGATAAGAGGACCCCACTACAAGTACTCGTCGAGTTGGTTCTACATTGAGGATTCATCATTCTACAGTACACAAAGTACTCAAAAAAAAAGTTACATCCATTTGAAAAAGATGCAGGATCTGTTACCTGTAGATGCTGAAACTAGACTTACATTTTGTAGGTGGTACCTGAATAAGTTAGAAGAGTAGGGGGTCGATATGATATTATAGACTGATGAGGCCACATTCACGAAATCAGGTTTGAGTAATTTGCGAAATAGACATGTGTGGGAAGGAGAAAACCCTCATGCGACTATTGTTTCCCATTTCCAACATGAGTTAAGGGTCAACGTGTGGTTGGCAGTCATGAGAGGAGAACTTTTCGGACCAGTTATTCTTCCCGATGGCCTAAATGCTGAAGAATTTATTAGATTCATCCAAAGCAATTTAAAAGACATATTGAATGAAATACCCCTGCCAAACAGACGAAATATCTGGTTTCAAATGGATGGCTGCCCAGCACATAATAGTCGTAATGTACGAGATCTATTGAATGAATATTTTGGGATGCAATGGATTGGAAGGTACGGTTCGGTAAGATGGCCACCAAGGATCCCCGACCTTACGCCTTTGGATTTTTATGTCCGGAATACTTCGGAAGAGAAAGTATATCAAATTCGCTTTCAGACTCGAGGGGAGCTCATCGATAGAATAAAATTGTGTTGTGCAGATAAGCGTCAGAAACGCTATTAACTTCGCAGAGTTGTAGATTCAGTAAGAAAACGATGTGTCAAAGGTATTGAACAAGGAGGTGGACATTTTGAACAATTGGTATTCGTATATGTATAAGAGTTCTGTTTTCTTTATCAATTTCATTAAAATTAAGTTGATTTTTTTGTTATTATTTTTATTCAAGAAAAATTGGTAATTTTCATGAGAATTATATTAAGATTCAATCATGAAGAGCTTCAAAATAGAGCAAATTCAGGTTCGGAATTTTTCGACTTTTTGTTGTTATCTTTCTCTTGCTATGATATTATAGCAAAGGATAAGCAAAAGTTGATATGCCATTTGAAAGTACACTAAATGAGGTATTTTTTTACTGAAAAGAAAACATGTGCATAATTATTAATTTTTCATCGATAAAACCATTGGAAAAATAGGACTAATTTTGTTCACTTCAGACTCGTGATATTTATCTCCTTACCACGCCCTTTCCGACTATGTGGTCAAATTTGACGAGACTACCAGGAAAACTGAATAATGATTGAGTTTATGAAAAAACTTGAAATATTTCGTGAAATCAAGAAGTGTTAAATTGAAGAATAACCGTCAACATTCCGACCATGTGTTATATGACATGTTTTGTTGCAAATCATTCGTCTGACCCCCCCTTGAAGTTTGGCCACTTTAAAAGTAGACACCCTATATGGAGTGGAATAAAGGTAAGCGTCCACAGTTCCGCATCGTACTCAACGCACGGATCGCATTAAGGCGCGGTTCTCACTGGAGCGATACGATAAATTATGCGACAGGTGATTCGATAAGCAACCCGACCCTGATTCGACACCAATCTCTTATAACCATGCAAACGTAAGGCGCGGTTCACACTGGAGCGATACGTAAAACGATGCGACAGATGATTCGATAAGCAACCCGACCCTGATTCGACACCGATCTCTTATAACCGTGCAAACGTAATGGAAGCAACTAATTCAGTGCACACTGAAGCGATCGCGATACTACACCGATAAATATCGAAATCGCGTCGGTTTGGGGGACACAGCTGCTGGGTCGCTTCAGCGACAGAAAGGTGATTGAGAATCAAATCGGAAAAAGTAGCATAGAATTTCGTAATTGATTGGCAATTAAGCGCTTGATTTGGCTATCGTATCGCTTGAGTGTGCACTGGTGTGTTGCGAAGATAAAAGTTGCATCGGGCGATAAAAGATTGCTCATGTTGCATCGCTTATCGTATCGCTCCAGTGAGAACCGCGCCTAATGGAAGCAACTAATTCAGTGCACTACTACACCGATAAATATCGAAATCGCGTCGGCTTGAGGGATACAGATGCCGGGTCGCTACAGCGACAGAAAGGCTTAGTATCGTTCGACAAGTACGTTGAAGCACAGCTTTCTTAACACTTGTGTTTAAGAGGGCTGTGGTTGAATCGTGCCGGGTCAGGACGAAGGCGTGCAATGCTCTATTTCCTTCGTGAAATTGGTGGAGCAGAACCCGTGCTTATGGAATTATACGCTGAAAAGTTATTGCAGGACTGATTTGACAGGTGTTGTATGAAAAGAAATAGCCAGAGACAACCTCTGGAAATAGCTGAAACAAAGATTATAGAGTTAGGTTAGGTTAGGTCTTACTCTATAATCTTTGAGTTGAAAAGGAGGAATGTGCACTGTAGAAGATAAAAGTTGCATCGGGCGATAAAAGATTGCTCATGTTGCATCGCTTATCGTATCGCTCTAGTGAGAACCGCGCCTAAAATAATCAAGCGATGCATCCGGGCAGTACGATACGTATCAGTGGACGAATTTATATGAGTTTTTATACAAAGCGTCCTAATATACTTTCGATGCGACCCGTGCGTTGCGTACGATGCGGAAAAGGGAAGGTCCACAACCTTCCCTTTAATGACCGTATTCAGCGTTTCATTGAACAAATCTTCAACTCATTTTCATTGCTTAGAAATTCCCTGGTGAAACTTGTTCCAAGTATTCAATCTTTAAAGGAGAAGGGGATCTTCACTTCTTTCAAACTATGATTCTGTCAGGTCTTTTTCAGGACAATTTCGTCATGTGTATTACGATGTGAATGAAGTTGTTGAATCGTAATAAATATAACTAAATCGTCCAACAGAATCGAAACGTCGACAGTTTGAAGAAAGTATATTATTCACTCCATTATCAGTTCTGAAGCCAAGATTCCCTTTCCCTCAGTTGACTGTAAGGACGAGATTTGTTCAGATATGGTATTCCATCTTCGTTTAATGAAACGGTGCATGCGGCCATAAGAGAACCAGATTTTCTATCTTACAAGCCATAAGGCAATTGGTGCGTTATCTGTGATATGAAGTTTTTCTTATATTATTCTTATATTACTTATAGGAAGTTTTCAGAAGTATGAAATTTGGGAGAATAAGTAATACCTACAATTTCCTATTTCTTGTGCTAGTCAATTATCGTAACTTTTCATCAAATTGTTAGTATTGAAATTTTTGAAACAATTTGAGATACTCATCACTCTTTCGTTTCAAAGTAGGAAGATAAAATACAAGGGTCTTATGAATGATTAAAACAAGTAGCTGTTGCAAAATAATTATTCTGTGGTGTCGCGTTCTGAACGTTTTTTAACTCAGTATCAAAGAATTTAAAATTGGACGCCCACTACAATCTTCCCTGTGGACTAACCCAAGGTGGAGCTAATTATTTTCTAATTGTTGTAAATACTTATCTTCATCAATCTAACCCAATATGGATATTGAATTGTTCTTCAATTTCTGTAAATCTTCATGTTCATCAATCAGTATTCATATTTATTGTTACATCCGTCCTTTCATTTTCACATTTACTGAAAAATTTGTAGATCTAGTGAGAATATATATTTCTTCGTATTTTCGAGAAAATTATCATAGAAATTTTATTTTTCAAGAAGACCAGTGATCCTATAAGCACCCTAATACAAAACCCAGAAACACAGAAATTCAGGATATAGGTACCTGAAAACTGTTTCAGCCCATTTTTCAATTAATATTTAAATCGTATTATACCGTTAATTTCTAAGAATTATCGGGCATTTTGGTGTTCTAGTATTTTATTATTCAGAATAATTTCTGAACATTCATTTTGTTTTCTAAATTAATTAATTTTTCGGATCGTCGAAATTTTGTAATTATGTAACATTGCATTGTTCATAAATTCATATGTTAATAAATCTGAATTATTCTCCATTATAATAAAGGGTGTTTCAAATTGCGCGGTTTTTTTTTAAGAATAAATAAAATATAGATGGCGCACTGAATTCGTCTGGGTATTTTGACATTTAAAAAGTGTGATGTATGACATTTATAAAAATGGCTTCGTACACGATACAACAACGCGTTCAAATTGTTAAATTATTTTATGAAAATCAGCGTACTGTGAAAAGTGTTTTTATTTGAATTTTATGGTTTACATAATCGTCCATCTGAAAGCACTGTTGGTCGAATTATTAAAAAATTTCAAGAGACCGATTCGGTGATAATCGAATTTTTGTTGCCTGAATTAATAAATATTGATCTAGAGGACATTTGCTTTCAACAGGATGGCGCTACACCTCATTTTGCAAATGACACAATTGATTTGATACCGTTGGACTATTTTCTTTGGGGTTATGTGGAAAGCCAGGTCTATAAGAATAATCCACAATCAATTCCTGAACTAAAGGATGGAATTATTCGTGTCATTTGTGATATAGAGCCTCAATTATGTCAAAATATCATTGAAAATGTTAACAAAAGAGTGGACGTCTGTAGAGCTGCAAGAGGAGGCCATTTGTCAGATATTATTTTTGGTACATAAATGTCATAAATGATACTTCAATTACCTATAAAATGTTTTTGAAAATTAATGCAAATTATGTGTTTTATTTACTCTTAAAAAAAACCGCGTAATTTGAAACACCCTTTAGATATAAAAAAAGTATCCACTAGCTTATTCGTTCTCGTTTGTTCTCACAAATATACTCAACTCACTACCTTTTGTAGAAGTGCTCGTACATCATTTCATTAAATGATTTGAATGTGCATTTTCCATAATTGTGAATCATGTTCCAAAGGTTTCGACAAGCATTCGTCAGCCGTCTTCAGGGGTTCTCTTGTTTCAAATCAAAAAGGTTAAATATACTGTCAGATTTCTTGCGAATGAAGTATGATTGAATAGATATTTTTTCGCTTTTCGAATGCTTGCAGAAACGTTGAACATAATAATTAATAATTCAAAATGATAAAAATATGCCAAACAATCCTACAATAAATTTTTCATGATCAAATTTTCCACTTCATTATATTAGGTGCAAGATCAACAAATTTTTGAATTGATGTGGAGGATACTGGATCAAAATCCATAGTTAAACTGGATGATACCATCTAAAGAAACGATAGCGATATCGAAACTCGTGCATTCATAAACATCTCATCCTAGTTTGAATAAAATGATTCAGTTTCTTCTGTTCAACAAAGTTTTGTTACTAATTAAAGAATTCAAAATCTTGAATTGGTTGGGTTAGGAGCTAGCTTATACCTTTGAGTATTAACGATTATACATTCCGCCATATACGATGTTTTTCATAAAATAACTTTCATATCTCTTACGTTCTGTGATTTAAACATTGTCGCACCAGAAGGTGCGTTTTTCAATTCACCATATTGGTGTAGTTGAGGAGGTAAAATATGGTGGACCGAAATATCAAAACGACTCAGCGATAATGTGGTAGAATCACAATACAACTGACAATGGTTTAAGGTTGAATTCAAAACTGATTATTTTATTTATATCTTTTCACTATACACAACTTCCAACCCACCAGATTGGTGAATTAAAACACTCACCTAGACTATTACGCATGCCATTAATACAAATATAAAACTTCATTATTTTTGTTCCAGCAGTTTCTCATTGTTTTAATACTAATATATTATCAGCTATACATATTCACTGAACTGCATTGTAATACTAAAAATTCTTAGTAATTGTTTTCGCGATATTCACATCTGGCACCATCCTGATTTTTTATAGCCTTTGATGTGATTGAATAATACTCAATATTTAATATGAAATTTGAATATGTACATATAATAATTTAAGTTGTTTTTTGAGATGTTCTTATAGGTGATGGAAATATAGAATTATAATAAAGATGATAATAATAATTTATTTCTTATACATCATACAATACTTAGGAATAGTCATTGAGGAAAAAAGTGAAACAACACAAATGCAATTGAATAATGAATATCGAAAAAAAAAACATTTGATAAGAGTAACAAAAAGAAAGCACTATGAAAAATATAAAAAATTTAAATGAAAGAACCATCAAAAAACACTTAAACACTTCCAAAGCATTTTTCAATCAACACCAATTCGTCCAATTCCCTTATAAAGTTTGGGTAAGTGATTATACAATTCAATTCCCGTGAAGGTAGGTGATACATTTTAGTTTTATGCTCGGGAATACATTAAAGTGTCCTCAGTACTCAGTACATATTTTAAGTTTTTTCAAATTTTTGTGTCCATAAATTAAGCAAATTTGAAATGTGAATGGAAGGAAATGTTAACATTTTATTTTCGTTGAATTCAGGACGTCTCCGAAAAAGCCCCCAATATTTAAATTCTCTCTTTTTTAAATTCAAATCCCGTACAACGAGAAGAAATTGAGAGAAAAAAAGCCTGTGTCAGTTACGTGTAGGCGAAGGATCGTACTTCACTTCCATCATCAACTCAACACCACTTCGATTCAGAAGAAGAAACTGCACACCCTAGGATGAATATCTTGGTGATGTAAGCCCATCCATTCCATCCCTCAAACCAAATAACACAAAAGATTCAATGACTGATATCTATATCAGATTCCTTCATCAGACGAAAATCAATTTTGACAAATTAGTGCAAGAATTTACGCAGGAGCAAATCGTTTATTTTATTTTTAATTGATTTTGTTTCAGAGATTGGGAGTGAAAACCCTAAAAAGTATTATTGAGAAATGCAGAATCCTCCCAGAATAAATTTCAATCGTTATCTGAAGATTCCGAAACCCTAGAATTAGAAACTAATTATTTTATTGATATTCCATCCATCAAAAACAGAAGATTCCAACCTTTAAGGATGATTCATGCTAGACCGTGTCGGAGCCGGGCCGGTACCGACTCCGGGCCGTTGCAATGGGTCGCCACTCTGAAAACACGGGCACGACACGTGTCCCAACCGGTGTAGTGTGGATGGGTCAATTGAAATTGCTCATATGATTCTTTTACCGTGTCCCGTCCGGGTCCCGGCCCGGCTCCGACACGGTCTAGCATGAATCATCCTTTATCCAGCAAGAAGGAATTTTGAACACTCTGAAATGAACAACCAAACTTCTTACCCTGTTGTTGACGCGATGTCTAGACCAGACATCCAGTTATTACTAAATTCATTGCCCGAATTTTCCCCAAGTCAAAGTTTGTCCATTTTATCAATGAAGTAGACAATTTAGTACCACATCTTTCTGGTAGATTAACAACGGATTTGATTTATGCTTTGAATTTCACTATTCGTTCAAAAATAAAGGGAGAAGCCAGAAATTTTGTCTCCTTTCTGAACTCCTCAGGTTGGGAACTAGATCACTTTTACAAAAGAACGGTGATCAAAGAAACGAAGATCTATTAATTTCTTCTCCAGGTCAATGTGTACAAAAAAAGAAAGTAGAATCACCAAGAGTCTGAACGATCTGAACACTCAATATTCAAGATAAGAATTACCTCATATCATTGAGTATTTAACCCCGGGTTTAATACTCAATGCTCATATACAAAAAACATGATGTGGAAAAACTAGCTTTGAGGCCATTCAAATCGGACTCGTATTTAAATAATTTTGAATTGAACACCCCCGAAGAATGCTTAAATAGATGTGAATATTATGACAATAGGAAACACGAATGGGAATATTACGAATTTTTAAGTAGAACTCAGGACACTGTTAGAAAACCTGTTTCTTGTCAACAGAATATAAACTAAAGTAGAAATAGTTAAGACTACAAAAACCTATCTTCAGTCAAAATCAGTATTCCAATACAAATGCGCAGGTATCCAACGGAAAAAGTTTTCCTTATCATATTGTGGCGGCGTAGTTGTACCCATGGTAGAGGAATACTTCATCTCACCATGATGGTACCAAGGGTAGCCAAACGATGGCATCACTGCGCACGACGGTTGCGATCACAGGGTAGATTATACGTCTATTGCGGTGCAGCATACGCCAAACGATGGCGCCACCGGCGACGCAACACTCTATACCCTCGACGTAACCGGCGTTTATAGCAGGCACAAACTACGCTGCTTCGGCGATTGTCGTAGGTAGCTGCTAGGGTTCATTAACCTACCTGATGAGTCCGACCCTAGCAGTGGGACGAAACAATCACCCCAAGAGCACGCCATTCTTCAAATGGCGTGAACTCACCCCAGCACATACCGCCAAAATATCAATGATAATCAAAACCTCCCAACCAATCGACAAGTTTTCGGCACAAAACCAGGTTCGAACTTGTATAAAACTAAACCAACACCCATGTCAATTTCAACAAGAAATACTTTCACACCATCTGTTATGCCAATGTCTATTTCTACTAAAAGAATTGGATATCGAAAAAACCGAACATTTCTGAAGAATTGTTAAACTTACAATTAGATAACGAAAATCTACATGAATTTGAAACAGAATACGAAAATAAAATAATTAATTCTCAAGAAGAATGGGAAGAAAATTATGAAGATGAAAATTTTCCTGCCTTGGAACCGAACGAACCCTAGATTTGAATTGTGTTCAAATCAAATCAAAAGAACCTTCCAGTTGTAGATTTAAGAATTCTCATTTATTGAGGTGTAACCAATTCAGTAATTAATAGAATAAATCAGCTTATGAAAAAATTTTTAAATTTCCTATACAAAGAACCATTCAGTGTGTCAGGATTAAGAAGCACCATTGAAGCAGATGAAAATTTGAGTATTCCAATTTTATACGAATTAGGAATCTATGAAATCATTTAATTGCTCAAGCGAGAGACGGATTCCGTTGCGTTCCAATTGCACAAGCAATTGAAAGTAACATCCAAATTAATTTTTCTGAAAGAATAACTGTTCAATCCTTACTTGAAACAAATAATAAAACCGCCTATCAGAAATTTAAATTCAACAAACGTTTAAGAACCGCCTATAGGAACTCAGAAGAAAAAAGAGAAATTTTGAAACTTTGGTAATAAATTCAAAAATATTTTTTATAATTGAAATAAAAATTAGAACCCGTTCCTGTTAAGTCCTTCAGACATCCCCACTCTGTTATTCAAGAACAAATTCAAAAATTACTTGGTTATAAAATTATACGTCCATCGATATCATCTTATAGTAATCCTGTATGGATAGTAGTTAAGAAAAAAAGACGCAACTGGCGAAAAGAAATATAGAATGGTAATTGACTACCGTCGCTTACATGAGGAAACAATAGAAGATAAATATCCCGTCCCACGTATAGAAGAAATCTTGGATAACTTAGGAACAAGTTGTTATTTTTCAACATTAGATATGGCGAAAGCCTTTCATCAGATCGAAATGGACCCAGATTCTATCTGGAAAACTGCATTCACAGTGAACAGTGGCATCTTTGTATGCCTCACGGTTTGAAAAATGGCCCTAGCACATATATTTCAACGTGTCATGATATTTTGAAAGGGCTTAGGGAAGAAATTTTCTAGTCGATTCGGGTACGGGCCAGCATTCACTGTTGGGTTAAAATTAACAGTGCTGTGCCTAAGGTGGCGTAAGGACCCACTAACAAAGCCTACACAGAACACAACTGGTACTCCGAACTTGTACAAGCTCACGGAGCTTCTAAGGGGTGCTTCGGTACCTACGGAGAATCAGGATAATAAAATATAGTATATCTTCACAAATTTTTCTTCGTATACATGGGCGATATTATAATTTTTTCAAAATCTCTGCGAAAGCGTATTCACCATTTAAAATTAATTTTTCGAAAACTACTAGAATTCAACCTGAACATCGAGTTAGATAAATACGAATATTTAAGCAAAAATGTCGGATTCTTAGGACATGTAATAACACCCGAAGGAATATCACCAAATCCTTCCAAGTTGGCGATTGAAAATTATCCAATACGAAATGCGAATATGAAATTATTCTTAGGCTTTATGGGTTATCAGACTAAATATCGACAAACCAAAATCCTGGTAAGTCCGTCAGAAAGCCTTTCAATCAGATATCAGCCTGGAGGATGAAACTCTCAGGTTGAGCAGTTCAAATATTCGGGAAGCTTCATAAATACTAGGGCTGACCTAGACACGGAAATACACAACCGTATCAATTCGGCATCACGGGTTTTTTGGAAGCTAAAGGATAGAGTATTTCAAAATCACGACCTCAATCTGAAATTCTGAAGACCAGAACAGCTGTTTACCACCAGTGGTCCTCCCAATGCTTCTTTACGGAAGCGAAAGCTGGACGCTCTACAGGCGACATATTGAACAACTTGAACAAAAGCAACAACGTCATTCACATAATTCACATCAGATGGTTCCACAAAGTTTCGAATGCATCTATAACAATTGAGACTCAAGTAACGAGGGCTCGACTCAGATCGAGCGGCCACATTCTGAGGATGCAAGACACAAGACTCCCAGACTAGCTCGGTAGGTATGTCGAATTCACAGAGGGAGCCCGGAAACCAGGTCAGTATAAGCGGTTTAAGGCGTCGCGTCGGCTCAGTATTTCGCAACCGCAAGGTACTGAGTTCGATGCCGGGCTATATAAGGAATTTTCTAGTCCATACGGGTACGGGCCACTATTCACTGTTGGGTTCAAATTAACACTAATGGGGCTAAACTGGCGTAAGGACACAGAACACAACTGATTCTCCTTAAAGGCTCTCACAAACTAACGCGGAAAAAACGCACCACTTTCGAATATTCGTACCGCATCCGATCCACAATATATTGTTTCTACGTCGCTCAGTAGACAAGTTCAGACTAGCACGATTTTTATCGTCTACATTGCGATACGTCTGCGTACAGAGATTATAGAGTACTCTAGAGTACTCTATAATCTTTAGTTATAGAGTACTCTAGAGTACTCTATAATCTTTACTTATAGAGTACTCTAGAGTACTCTATAATCTTTGTCTGCGTATTTTTCCGCGCTCACTTCGCATTCAGATGCGTTTTATCAGTCTATCCAGTGAATTCGCAGCGAAAATACGTATTTCTGAGCATTAAAATAGAAGAGATATTTGAGTTAGTTCGGAGGCACCCTATTTTGTATGATCTTTCTCATGAGAATTACAAGAATATTCGCAAAAAAAAAAGATTTGGGAGAAATCGGAGAAGAAATTTGTGAAGTGGGTGAGTGAAAAAATAATGTATGATTTTTCAATAAATATGATTTTTATTTCCATACAAACAAAAAGTATATGATAGTCTAATTCATCATTTTTCTGTATTGAAGAAAGTAACAAATTGATCTCTTACCCTATGTCCTAATTAACAAAGGATATCGCGATCGGGCGATGGCGGTGGTAGTTGGATCGCGCGATGAAAAAATCAAACGTGAACAAATAAAGCTGGATGTCCGAATGCAGCACCAAATTTGGGAGAAATCGGAGAAGAAATTTGTGAAGTGGGTGAGTGAAAAAATAATGTATGATTTTTCAATAAATATGATTTTTATTTCCATACAAACAAAAAGTATATGATAGTCTAATTCATCATTTTTCTGTATTGAAGAAAGTAACAAATTGATCTCTTACCCTATGTCCTAATTAGCAAAGGATATCGCGATCGGGCGATGGCGGTGGTAGTTGGATCGCGCGATGAAAAAATCAAACGTGAACAAATAAAGCTGGATGTCCGAATACAGCACCAAATTGGCTCGCGCGATGGAGAAGGTCGCTCGCACTTATTTGTTTCGATATCGCGTCGAGTATACATCGCCTCAACGCCTAGATACCAACCTATACGTATGAAGGGTTGTGACCGAATTGGTTACCGACTTCGAGCGTTCAATGCGATTCATCGCTCCAGAACAAGCAAGTTTGTTTTCGATCGCGCTATCGAACGTTGGACAGGATGGACTTTGAGTAAAATCTAATTAATGAAGTGCTGCTTTCAAGAAAAAATATGAAGACGCAACTGCTGACGATAAACGATTTCTTAAAATTGTTGGCATCAGATTTCAAGGGAATAGGAAGCAATCCAAAAATTGAGGATGAAAAGCAAAATCGAAAACCTTATTCTTATTCTTCTTGTAGCCCCGGTTCTTCCCATTCAAAACCTTCCCATTTCTTCTAACTAATTCAGGAGGAAAATTCACAATAGTGATCCTTAAAACCTTTCATGAATATTGTTCATATTATATTTCAATATACTGGGTTAGAACTATTTAGAGGGTGACTAGAGGATTATCGAAAACCGTTTAAAATAAAGTAGTACACCAGTATAATCGCCATATAGGATTATGCCTACACACCCAATTTCGTGTAGTTATCTCCAAAAACAAATAAAACAAATGAATTATGAAGAAAAAATGATAATCTTGATTTTCAGTTTTTTCGAGATATCTCCGGAACCATCAGAGATATTTGGGAACTGTTCACACCCACCCACTCATCCTTGAATAACGCAACTTTTTCGTAATTTAAGCTACCCTGTATTTCTAACGGTTTTCGATATCCCTTAAGTCCCCCTCTAAATGGTTCTAACCCTGTATAAATAAGCTAAATATAATATATTCGTTTTTGTCATAATATCTTAAATTCGAATGAATAAGGCATCATCATCAATATGATGCATGAAAAAGATTCAATAAATTTGAACAACTTTTCCACAGAAAGTATGCTTATTGGATTGAAAGTTTAGAAGAGAGTTGAGAAATTAATGCATACATGTAATTCACGACGAACAGAATTTCATTCTGGTATAATAAAGTTAGACCATTTCAGGTGAAAATTGAAAATTTATATCACTTAGCTTATGGTTACCATCAACCTTTCTTCTACACTTATTAGTATTTTAAAATTAGTAACTTTATGACGGTACTCTAGCTAAATTTCCTTGTAAATGTAGTCAAATGATGAAGTTGATATTCTCGTGTAATGAAAAAACAAATCTTCTTGACTTCACAGCTAGCGGTAAAGAACGATGAAATTTACCTCTAGTTTGGATCGGGTTCCAACTAATTGAATTAGTTTTCTTCTTTTTATTTGGAGTTGCCGCTTCTGCGAGAAGTAACGAAAATTACATATTTCCAGAAATCATTTTAACTTGAAAAACAGCAACGGTGCAGTGTGAGGTGGTCGCGCGATAGTGAGTTGATCGGACCGACCACATCAGTTCGCTCGAATAGGCGTTCCGAATTGGGACATCTTTTTTTCATCGCGCGATCAAGACGCGATGCGACCGACTAACGCGATCGCATGCTCGCGCGATCATTTACCAATTAGAACATAGCTTTACAGAGAATGCCAATCTTGATGCTCTCCTTGGATCATTTGCGAATTTCTGAAAAGCGCTAGGTTCTGCTCCTACTGGATCTAAAAGTTCAATCAATCCATCGTCAGATTTTTTCGTTATTAAGAAATTAAGTATGTAGAATACATGTTCTTTTCACTACAAGGATGCTTGTATCAACTTTTGTATCCATTGGTCTGAAGAAAACACGCCATTTTTGAACTTGTATTCCAAAAGCGTTTTCTACCATTCTTCTTGCCCTACAAAGTCTGCGATTATAATTTTCTTTGCGATTATCCCTTTACTTTACGAAAACAGGTGTTATATCAAACCTTTTTATATAGAATCTTTTTACCGTGAAGAACTATCTTCCTGCATTGCAAGCAAAAATAGTGCTTATTCTTCATCTGATGACGTATACATTTTTCAATTATAATTTTCATGTACCGTTACGTTATTGCAAAAGCACCTATCGTTACGGTGAATGTTTGTCGAATTTTATATTCGATTTGGTATGAGGGGTACTCCGAAAGCCGCAAAGGATATTCGCAACGAATTCGGTGCGAATTTCCCGCGTTGGTTTGTGGAAGCCTTAACTCGTACAAGCAACATAGCTTCTGAGGGGTACTTCGGTACCTATGGAGAATCAGGATACTATGAATATGAATATATGAATCAGTTTATGCCAATCATAACTGGGAACAATTAGCGTTAGACAGATCACAGTGGAGATCTTTGGTACACAGTTATAATGTAAACTCGAGAAGGATACAGCGGCGGCCAGATCTGGTTGGTGACTATTCATGCCCGGAGTGCGGAAGGATCTGTGGGACACGGTTAGGTGTTTTCAGTCACTTGGTAAAGAGTTGTCGAATATATCGTTTTCAGGGTGGTTTCGAAGGTATTCATTCGGTTACCGATTCTTTTTTGAGTTGGGTTACTAATTTCAAAATTATTTAATGAGTAATATAAAATTCAATACACCCCTCTCGTTTTTTCTTTCTTTTTTGTTTTCAGATTATTCTTCGTCAACCATCATAGTAGAAAGAATGGGAAGAAATTTTTGGATTTTGTCATATGAAGAAGATGTCCTTCAATTTCAATTATTTTCAGCTTATTCTTTACACAAATACATCATCATTACACTTATACGGGCAAACAGAGAGTTTTTTCTGAGGTTTTTATCTCTGTTTTTTTCATGTATCATACGAAGATATGTATGGTACCCCGTTGACATTTTTCCTCTGCTTACACCGAGATCTGGAACGAGAAACAGGTTTTTAGGATCTGTCTCTTGTTCCATTTCTTTACACCCGCTTCATTGTTATTTTCAGATTGTAAAAGTTTGTAACACTCTTTTTCAAAAGAATATATATATATATATATATAGTCACAGGAGGACACACAGTCGCAATTAGCCCTAAGAAATTATAGTTCTGTTCGCACCGTTTTTTTTTGTCTTTTTGAAGATTTTTCTCGGGATACAGCAATGAATGAGAAATGTATGGGTTATTATCGCCGATTCATTAAAATTTTTGCTCACATCGTGTCGCCACTAACCAAATGTTTGAAAAAAGCTACAAAAATAAAGTCTGACGATCAAAATTACATATCTGCATTCCAATCATGTAAAGAGTTATAAATGAATGGTCCAATTTTAATTTACCCAGATTTTGAAAAACCCTTCAAATTAACCTCGGTTGCATCAAACTACGTTATTGGAAGCGTGCTATCTCAGTCAAATCGCCCAGTATCAAGAACACTTAATTCAGCTGAAATTCTACTATTGAGAAAGAATTACTTGCGATATTAGATTCAACAAAACATTTTACTGAAGAAACTGATCATAATCCACTTGTATGGCTTTATGAAATAAAAGAACCGAATGGTAGACTCATAAGATGGAAACTTAAATTGATATTATTCGTACAAAAGGCATGAAAATTACGAAAATTCTCTATTATCAGAAGACTATTTAAGTGTTGAAATATTGTCGATTTTACCAAATGTGAATGAACTACTGGTTTAAGCTGAGGAAGATTTAGAAAATATGTTGAATCCAAAAAAAAAATCAAAATCTTATCAATCTAACCAAATCAATGAAACAGTAATGAGTCTGATGCTACTATAATTATTCACTCCCCCCAAAAAGATCACGGAAAACACAGAATCTCCTGTCAATATCTATCAGTGATGGGTATTTTCAGGCAATTATAAAGCACTAATAATTAAATAAACTAGATTTGGTTTCATTCATCTATATGCTAAAAGATCCAATATTCAAATAATACAGAGACTCCAATCCAAAATACTACGCTCGATAACAGATGCGCCGTGGTATGTATCTAACTACATTATCCATAACGATCTAATGATACCATTTATCGATTACGAAATCAAAAAACGCGCAGCAAAGTACCATCAGAATCTTGAAGGACATGAAAACATCCTCATAGACCAACTGGCACGAGATCCCTACAACATAAGAAGACTACAAAGAACTTGGCCAACTGACTTTAGTTAAAGTTTTGTATAGAAGTATCAATATTGTTTGATAACTTCTTCATGTCAATTAATAGTTCAACATATTTACTTAATACTTAAGAATAGTAGATTGTAAATTTCAATAGAGAGTTATAAAAAAAAAAAAAAATCATCTATATTCCAAAAAGCGACATTTTCAAGTGAAGTTTTTCAGGTTACCTTGTACCACAGAACTTTTTGTATCTATGATTACATGTCATGTCAAAAACTATTCAACAGTCAATAGAACTTTGATACCAACATAATTTAAATTGTTTTTAATATCCCTAACATTCAGAATAAGATTATCTTGAATATAGGGGAACAATATACTGTAAGATATACAAAAATCTTTGAAAAAAACGCTTTCAATGTCATCATGAAACGAAATAACATAAAAAATGACTTCTCAACACTTTTCAGACCAAATAAAACTTATGGAATATTTTTTAGAGATGACAAATTAAGACTTCCTTTCATTCGCTTCTATAAAGAATCATTTGAATATTAGGTCAAACTTTACATAAGTAAGCAATATTTATCCATTAGATGTCGAATGCGACGATAATCAGAATAAAATCATTTCAGAATTATGTCTTCGCTCAAAATATGGGAGACAACCATACAAATTAAAATTTTTTGGACCACTTCTGTCGAAAAGACCGTTTGAAGTAATTTATGTAGATACATTTTCCTTTCAATAATCGAGTTTTTTGAAAATTATTGATTCATTCTCTAAATACGCTCAATTTTATCAGATTGAGCGTATTTAGAAAATAAATCATACGAAATATCGTACTACTAATTTCGTAAGCACCGAGTGGGAGAGGTAAGAGTGGAAAATCAACTGATTTGGAGGTTCAGGAATTCTCACACAGCACATCCACGTACGCTCAGAATGCCAAACGAAATGACGAATAACCGGAGCATAGCCGCGTACTATTCTCGACTCGGAAAACAGGTAGAAAATACCAGAAAAAAGCAACACGAATGTAAACGTATCCAGATCCACCTAGGGCCTGTTGTCGTTCCTTACAGTTTCGGAGAAGTTTTATTATTCCTAAGAACCTACCTACTTTTCTACACGAAACCGACATCTACATATACATTGCATATGATCGTCGTGAACGCATGTTGTGTTTGTCGTTCGCTCTTAAAACTTTGATAAAAGTGCGTTTACTGTTGTTGGATTTTAACTGCCCCCTGTTGTTGTTTTTTCGACTAGTTTTGAAAATGTCTCAGTGTAAGAAATGCAGCAATCGAATAACTAGAAAAACACCCGGACTCACGTGCGGAGGTTTTTGTGGAGATTCTTATCACACTAACGGAACGTGTAGCGATGTTACCAAGTCACAGCTTGCGCTTATCAAGAGATGCCAGGGGCGGGCTGGAAATGCGTTGGTTGCCGTACGCGTTCTCCTGGTCAGGCGGGAGCGGCGTCGTCCGGGAGTGGTCTCAAAACATTTTTCGGATTCGAGTCATTCCCTTGACAAGAGAAGACGTGCTACAGTGCTCCTATTGCTTTGAAAGAGAAAGCGGACGAGAAAGTCGAAGTGTCACAGTGCCGTAAAAGTGAAAGCGGAGGTGAAAGTGCCCACTACCAAAGCTACGGAATATTTGATTCCGTCTGTGAAGTTTGTGTAGGTTTTATATTTATTATCGGAATTTTAATTCGTTGAAATTTTCAAAGTTGGTGTTCATCCTGAGTGTCCAGAGGATTTTTTTCTCGTTGGTACTGCAGAAAACATCAGGTGAGCTTATTTTTCGTATCTTTCTTTCTGATTTTTCTCATAGCGTAGAAAATTTTTGATGAGTCGTTTTGTTTTTATGCATGAGATACATTTTTCTTTTTTGTCTTGAAAAATTTTATTTCCAATTTCTTTGAGTAGCAAAGTAATTATTAATTAGATTTTAAAATGTCTGACCATTCGGACTGCGATTCCGTAATGGAAGAAGACGCGCCAGAAATCGCTAATGTCGTGTCCGAACACGATATTTTGAGAGAGGAGAACGCAAGTTTGAAAGCGAGGGTGAATGAGCTAGACAGATGCGTATCTAGCTTAGTTGCTGAGATTAAAAATCTCAGGGGGAGGCTCGAGTTGCAGGAGGGAAATAAGGAAAGTCCTTACTCCAAAGCACTCAAAAAGAACATTATTTTAAAAAATGTCCTAGAAGTGACCTTACCGGTTCAAAAACAGAAGATGGAAGTGGTTGAAACCCCTCAAAACAAAATTTCCCCACCCGCCAAAAGAGTGAGAAAGGATAGCTCCTCGTCCAATGAAGACTCAAACAAAAAAAGAGTCTTGGAAACCCAAGAGAAAACCACTCCAGTAGAGAGAAAAGAAAAAATCCCCCCAGTTACCCTGAGAGGTACGTCCGAATGGACGTCAATTTCAAACGCCTTGATGCGGAACGGTATTAAATACCAAAGAGCGACGACAGTAAGGGACGGTATAAGAATCGTCCCACAAACCGCCGATGATCATCGAAGGATGACTGAATTCCTCCACAAAATCAACAGAGAGCCTTACACTCTCCAACGAGAGGAGGAAAAAAAAATTTACGCGGTAGTGAGATACCTACCGCTGGATGCAGATATCCCGAAGATCCTTGACGACCTCAAGGATCAAGGGATCGTCGATGCTGAGGTCATAAGGATGACCTCAAATATAACAAAAAAGCCGATGCCCTTATTGCTGGTTAAAACCCAGAATAAGGGTATCTTCGAGGTGAGAAGGCTCTACAACATGAACTGTGTTGTTGAACATAAGAGAAGGACGACCGGGCCTGGACAATGTTATCGCTGTCAGCGATATGGACATGCCCAAAGTAAGTGCACTTTTCCATGGAGGTGCGTGAAATGCTCCGGTAATCACAGCTCCAAGGAGTGTACGCTTACCAGGGAGAACGAGGAGCGAAATGCTTCTTGTGTTCTCTGTGGAGAGCAAGGACATCCAGCCAGCTACAAGGGATGTAGCGAATGGAAATTGGTCACTAAAAAGGCCAAGAGATCGCCAAGATCAAACCAAACCAGCTCGAGGCCAACACAAAATACTCCGAAGCCGGTCCAAAACTCTTCGGAAGTGAAGAAACCCCAGGAAACTGCAACCAAAGCAGTCAAAGAGACGAAGAAACCAGAGAAAAAGACGGAAAAGGCAAAAACCGTCTAAAAAGCCGAAACCAGAAAAGGAATTTCTGGAATCACTGAGGAACTGGATAAGTTCACGAAAAACCTCCTCAGCACGATGATGCAGAATCTGGAGAAAGAGATTGAGAAGAAGATGCAGCAAATTATTAAGAATATTTAATGGCTGATACGACGATAAAGAACAATCTCATAATCTTCTCTTGGAACGTCGAAGGATTGAGAGCCCGCAGACCAGAATTCGAAGAACTGATTGAAGAGAAGAGACCGGATGTCATAGCTCTCCAAGAAACAAGACTTAACCCCAACGTTCGGATAGCATTTCCCAATTACGATATCTACAGAAATGATAGACCTAACAGCTAACAGCACAGGTGGCGTTGCTATACTGGCTAGAAGGAATATGGACCACCATTTCGACCAAATATTCAATGGTCAAGAAGTAGAAGCAATATCGATTATTGTGAATACCAATCGAGGACAAGTGAAGATTATTTCGACTTATAAATCACCGGATAAGGACATGCTGGAAGAGGATCTGAAAATGCTACTAGAAGGAAGACACCCGAAAATCATAATTGGTGATCTTAACTGCAAATCGCAGGAATGGAACAGTAGGGTGGAAAATACCAACGGGAGAAGACTGAAGATTTATGCTGAAAAACTTAATGCAGTTGTGATAGGACCTGATATACCGACCTACATACCAAGAGTAAATGGACTACCCGATGTACTGGACACACATATATATATATATATATATATATATATATATATATATATATATATATATTCTTTTGAATGTCAGCAATACATTTTTAGTTATCAAACAATATAGCATATGTATGAGTTTTAGCAAAGGTTAGTGTAACGGGGTACCATACAATTTAGAGTATGATACAAGAGCTTAGGGAAAAACCTCAGTAAAAAAACCCTGTCTCCCCGTGAGAAGTGTAGTGATAACAAATTTGTTTACAGAATAAGCTTTAAATACTGAAGGGCTTCCTTTCCATTGACATAAAAATTTCTTCATCCTCTTTCCATTTCGAAATAATATCTGAAACAAAGAAACAGAGCAGAAAACGAGAAAAAAGGCGAATAATAAAGCCTTCATCCAAACTTATTTCAATACTTGATGATGACTGAAGAAAAAAATAAATAAAATCATAGGTACATAACTTGTTTTTCAATTGCATTGGGAGGAATATCATCTCTGCGTCAAAAATCTTCTGCTGATCTTGGTGGAGGATCACCCTCGTCGTTAGAAATGCCTTCAGTACTCAAATTAATAATAGCCAAAACTTGCTTTTGACTGGGAGGGCCTTTCGACCAGGTCCAGTCTTCCAAGTGATGATTCTTCTATTCTGCAGTTGTTCGAGGAACGCTACAGGACCCTTATATTGGGGAATCATCTCCCATAGATATACCAGTGGTTATTCAGTAGAAAATTGAAAAAACGGGGAAGAAAATAAAACTTCTGACACTTTATTGACAATTTGTCAATATGTACTGGACATTGTCGTAATGAAAGACATCACTGAAGAAATCAGCATTGATACAAGAAGACGGAACTTCAGACCACAATCCCATAGAATTCATAGTGGGACATGGCCCAAGAAACGAAGAAGAGACACAAACCAAGGATCGCACAGACTGGGAGAAATATAAGAATTTACTTCAGGAGAAAATCACGGAAATTCCCCAAATAAACACCCGGGATGAATTAGATGAAGCAGTTGAAAAATTGGAAAATCAAATAAAAGAAGCCTATGAAGAAAGCACCAAGAGAATAAGGAAGCCAATTCCGAAACATTCACATGGAGATACGCCAAGGGATATAAAGGAACTTATAAAAAAGAACAGAAGACTCAGGAAAATCTACAGAACAACAAAACGAGAAGAAGACAAGAAGAAACTGAATAAGCATAGTCAGATATTGAAAAATGCTTTAACAGAACTGCGTAATAACAGATGGCACCAGAGATTAAGGGAACTGAATACAATAGATCACTCGGCTTGGAAAATGCAAAAACGCTTACGACGAGAACAGACAGTTATACCTCCACTGCATGGAGCAAACGGAATGGTATATACGAGACATGAAAAAGCCGAAGCACTTGCCGACTCGATTGAGAGAGAAGCCAGAATAAATTACAGAAATGATGATGACAATGAAGATCTAGAAGAAGAAGTGGAGGCAAACGAAGAACTGATGATGGAACCACCGGAAACCGAAATCATTCCAAAACCGGCTTCACCAACAGAAATGAAAGAGATGATAATGAAACTGAAAAACCGGAAAGCACCGGGAGAAGATAGGATAACGAATTATATGTTGAAGAAATTGCCTAGAAAAGGAATAGCAGCCTTGACGAATATAACAAACGGAGTGATGAGGACCGAATACTACCCAAAGAGATGGAAAACTGCAGAAATTATAGTTTTCAACAAGCCTGGAAAGGAACGGAAATTCCCTCAAAATTAAAGACCAATCAGCCTACTATCAGCACTAGGAAAAGTCGTCGAGAGGGTTATCGCCAAAAGGCTGAATGAGGAAACAGAAATGTTGAAGATAATTCCACCCGAACAATTTGGATTTCGACGAGGACACTCGACTGAACTCCAATTACTACGGCTCATAGAATACGTCACCGAAGGAATGCAGACCAAACAGGCCACAGGATTAGTTCTGATGGATATCGAGAGAGCTTTTGATAGAGTATGGCACGAAGGCCTAATCTACAAGATGAAAAAAGCAGGATATTCGACCAAGCTATGCAAGATTATAAGGAACTATCTGAGGATTAGAAACTTTTATGTGAAGATAGATGGAGCAACCTCTCAAACCAGACAATTGGAAGCGGGAGTGCCTCAAGGATCGGTACTTGGACCTCTGCTTTACGTAATATACGTTTATGATATCCCGAAGAATGCTAGAAATATGCTCACCTTGTACGCAGAATACACAGGAATAGCATTCAGACATCGACGCCCAGAGATCATACACCGGAAACTGCAGGAAGCCATAGATAAATTACTCAAATGGTGCATCAAATGGAAAATCCAAATCAATGGAAGAAAGACTCAAGCAATATTACTGCAAAAGAGAAGATTGAGGATGGAAGAAAACCTTGAAGTTGATGGAGAAGAGGTTGAATGGAAAAATGAAGCAACATACCTAGGAGTGACGCTTGACAGAGGACTTACATGGAAAAACCACATCAAATGTGCTGTTGATAAAACAAAAGCCGCAATGAGTAAACTTTATCCACTCATAGGCAGAAGAAGTCATATGAATAAGAACATCAAGTTGACGATGATTAAAACTATTGCGCGACCACAACTCACATATGGATCGGCGGCATGGGGCTTCGCAGCCAAGACCCACATCAAGAGAATACAAGCCACTGAGAATAAACTCCTTAGAATGGCGATGGACGTACCCTGGTTTGTTAGGAACAAACAAATCTACAAGGACTTGGAATGGGAACAAGCATATCTGGCCTTCTCTCTGAGCTGAGTGCGGTCGGCGTTCATGGTGTCCTGTTGAGGTGGTTCTCATCTTATTTGGGGGGTCGGAGGCAGTTCGTTGCGGTTCAGGGTTTCTGTTCTGAGCACTTTGATGCGACATCGGGTGTACGTCAGGGGTCATATTTGGGTCCGTTACTCTTCTTGATTTTCATTAATGGGGTTAAGAGCTGTTTCACGAGATGAAAAATTCTGCTTTTCGCGGATGATTTAAAAATATTCATCGTCGTTCGCACCATACAGGATTGCATTGCAATGCAGGAGGAGTTGTCAAGTTTTAGTGAGTACTGCAGAAGTAAAGGACTAGTCATTAATATTTCTAAATGCGCAGTGGTGTAATTCACGAGAAGTAAGGTACCGATTTACTTCAATTATTCAATTGAAGATGTAACTATTCCTAGAACTCTGGAAGTGCGAGACTTGGAAATTATTCTTGACTCGAAACTTTCATTCCGTCAGCACATAGAATCGGTTGTCAACATCAGTAATAAAACGCTTGGATATATAATATTACAAGACAATGCAGAGAATTCAAAAATGAAGAAGCATAATTAGCTATTTATTACGCTTTTATTTACACCAGATTAAATTTTGCAACCTCTGTTTGGTTGTCTACTGAGGGGATCTCGAGAACTATAGCAGCTAGAAGAAAACGAACGATACATTCTGGAGCTCTTTTTTCTTCACTTATCCAAAACTGAAAACAGATCCAGCCTAAAGTTCATAGATTTTGAGTTATGAACGAAAATTGAGAAATTGTCATTTTCAATGAAGCTGAATAACTCGCTTATTTGAACTCGTATGCGAAATCCGTTGTTACATTCTACAGGCACTTTTTCACGAGGAATTCGAATATGATATTGAGAAATTTTTCGACCCAGTCATTTTCGAGATACGAAGACGATTTCAAATGTAAACTATAGTTGAAAGTTCTTTCATTTTGCTGCAATTTTTTTGCTGATTTCAAAAATGTATCATATGTCCCTATTCACTTGAATATAACGTAAAAAAAAAATTCAATACTTTTTTCCTGCTTTTCGATTCACTGTTGAATTTTCAGTAGGCTGGCGTAACCATAGCGACCGTTGAAAATGCATTATCGTTCGTGAACTCCACGTAATCCTATGTGAACTTAACTTGCGATAGGAATCACCGACTGACGAATAATTATTTCTTTTATATATCGATATCGAGATCGATATCCTTTTTAAGAGATTAAAAGACTTTCATCCGATTATCAAAGAAGAAAATTTATTCAATTATCGTTTTTATATTTGTGAAAGAAACTTCAAGAGTCAGTAATATTATAAATCAAATACGATAGCTAACTATAATTATAATTTTTACAGAAGTAAGATGATGAAAAATAGGTACTTCTGTCAGCGGTACTGTTCGAATTGTGAACCATCATAAGCATGCCAAACATCGCGAGAACAAACGATGGCAATTTAATCATCGAAATATTTATTCAGCAATCCGTGATTCCAATGATAGAGGCTCAGGTTCACAAAATATAATGCATATTCAACGGTTGCTATGGTAACCCAGCCTACTTATAATTCAACAGAGAATCGAAAAACAGGAAAAAGTATTGAATTTTTTTCTTACGTTGTATTCATGTGAATAGCAACATATGATACATTTTTGAAATCAGCAAAAAAATTGCAGCAAGATGAAAGAATTTTCAACTATAGTTTACATTTGAAAAATCAGAAATCCCTTTCGTATCTCGAAAATGATTGGATCGAAAAATTTCTTAATATCATATTCGAATTCCTCATAAAAAAGTGCCTGTAGAATGTAACAACGGATTTCGAGTACGAGTTCAAATAAGCGAGTTATTCAGCTTCATTGAAAATGACAATTTCTCAATTTTCGTTTATAACTCAAAATCTATGACCGTTAGGCTGGATCTGTTTTCAGATTTAGAATAGTAAGGAAAAAAGAGTCCGTTTTCTTCTAGCTGCTATAGTTCTCGAGATCCTGTCAGTAGACAACCAATTTTGCCCACCCTGTACATATTATGAGACTTGAAAATATCAAGAAAAAATTCCTTCGATATCTTGGTTCCAAGTTTCGGCTTAGGACTCATAGAGGTGACCCCGAGAACTATGCTATCAGACAGAAATATTTTAACGTGGTTAGTTTGGAGTGCCGAAGGTTGTGACTGATGTGTTGATGCTTCAGAAACTTTTGGGGGCTCGTTGGAGCCGGGATTTCTTCTTGAAGGTGTCGTTTTTTATACCCCCCGTGTTTCCTTTAGGAAGCATCAATTATTTTACCTTCCTAGGAGAAATACCGTGGCTGCTCAAAATTCTCCTCTTTATAGAATGCAGGGGAACGCTTCCAGGCTCGGGGAGATATGTGACATATTTTTCGACAGTTCCAGAACGGTTAAGAGTTAAATGTTGGAGGAATATTTCAATCAATTCTAGTTTCGTTGCTTTGTTCGGGGAGTTTTTATTTATTTGTATTTTTATTCTCGCCACTTGATGGTGTCTATGGGCGGAAATGATGGTTTTTGTAATTGAATTTTTTTTCTCTTCTCCATATTTAAATATAGCTCTAAAACTTTGTATATAAATTAATTGTATTTTTGAAATGATTTTATGTTTATAATGCACTTTATAAGTTACATTGTGGATACCTTTTTGGGTGTGAAAATCACCTGTGTGTATTCCTAATCTATAAATGAATAAATGAATAAAAAGAAAAAAAAAAGGAGAAAAGAAGAGAAAAAAAAAGAAAAAGGGGAAAAAAGGAGAAAAGGAAAAAAAGGAAAAAAAAGAAGGAAAAGAGAAAAAATCAAAATAAATAAATATACTAGCAAGAGAATCATTCTCCACATCCCGTAGCACAATCCGTCACTCACATTCGGGCGCAAAATATCGAGATGAATTGTGAATTAAAAAAAAATTCGAGATCACTTCGATCCGTTCGTTCAAGTCGATAAGGTCCATTTTCGCAAAACAGCCAAGCGAGATCAACATATCAGCTGACATTGACGTAAACCAACTTCAGTCACCAGCTGACCCAGATTTGTACTTTTATATTTCAGTTGGACCTAAAACTGCAATAACATCAACTTCGAAACTTTCTTATTTTCACTGAGTTATTCACAAAAAACTGTTTTTCGTCTTGAATTTTCAGCTATTTCTTTTCCCTTCACGCCAAAAAGATGAAATTTTCAGTAACTGTTATTTGAACCATGCTGTAGATTTTTCACCCCTTCTTGAAACCGACTTCAAGTTACTATTAGGAGAACCATGGCAAACTCTCGCAGTTATTCTCCATGAAGTAGAATGAGATTTAAATAATCTTCATTGGTAAAATTAGGCATAGTGATCGATTTTATAACTTAATACGAATTATCACCAAATTAATAGTAAACACAAAATGCTACTGAATAAAGAGGAATTTGGAAGATGTAATTAATGATATCTATCATTGAAAAAAAAAGAATGTAAAACATGGTAAGTTTTTGCATATGGTTCATAAGGAATTATTTATTTATCACTGGAGAGAAAACCGATGGCCGATTAGTTGAAATAAAGAGGTTTCCGATACAAATTCGAATCAAAATTCGCCATCTATTTAGGAACAACCTGTAACTTTTTTCTCTTGCATATTAGGGTAGTAAAATCTAAAACATGGTTTAAGTAACAGTTCCTGAAAATTTCATCTTTTTGGCGTGAAGGGAAAAGAAATAGCTGAAAATTCAAGACGAAAAACAGTTTTTTGTGAATAACTCAGAAAATATCCACTTTAGGGCAAGGGTGTGATGCATACACTCACATTATTTTCAACGTAGATTCAATATCTGCCATAAAAAAATGAGGTTCTAATTTGAAAAAATTGATTTTTCACGATTTTGTCAGCCCTAACTTTGAAAGCGATTTTTTCACCCCCTGTATCATGAATCGCGATTTCGATTTTTAAAGTGGATACATCAATCTTACATCTTGAAAAATCCCAAAAATAAAAATTTTCTATCCAAAAACCTCGAAGTTATTCTTGTTTCAGCAGAGCTCTATTTTCGATTTTTTTTCGAATTTTCCCGCTCAGAGAGAATTTTCCAACCAAAACTTCAAAATGTTACATCAAAATAACTTGAAATTTTCTAAGGAATCTATTTCTGCAATAAAAAAATGGTGTTCTAATTTGAAAAACGGAAGTTGACGTCATTTCCGGAAAAACCGGAGGTGCTCATGCCTTGAAAATATTTTAGATTTCATCAGCATCGTGAAATACTCATAAGTGCTGAATTTCATGAAAATACGTTTAGTAGTTTCCCGTATAAATATGGGTGAGGTTCCTCGTGAAAGACCCTGTATAAATGAAACATCTTGAGTAAGTGAAGAGTTTCATTAATTAATTCATTCATTGCTGTATCCTGTTATCGGGAATAAATCTACAAGAAAAAGAAGAAGAAAAAATTGCAAACAGACTTTTAATTTTTTAGGGCCAGTTGCGACTGTGTGCCCTCCTGAGACTGAAGAGACCCAACCGTGACCTGCAGATCCTTCCACACTCAGGACATGGATAGTCACCAACCAGATCTGGCCGCCGCTGAATCCTTCTCGAGTCTCCATTATAATTGTGTACCAAAGACCTCCACTGTGACCTGTCCAACGCTAGTTGTTCCCAGTTATGATTGGCATTAACTGATTTTAGGGATTGATGCAGTATATCCTTGAACCGCTTATACTGGCCTCCTGGTTTTTGGGCTCCCTCTGTGAATTTGCCATGCAGGGCGAATTCACTCTCAGTTGGGAGTTTTAGGGTATCTATCTAAGAAAAATCTATCTAAGGAAAATGATTATATTTCATTTTATGATATATTCTTTATCCTGAAATCTTAAATGCATTGATGTTGAAAATCACAACTTATGGAATATTTAAAGTGTAATGTTCTAGGATTCTAACTTTCTAACATTTAAACTCTAAGATTCCGAATTAATTCATGTAATGCCTTCTCCAATTTCTCTTCGAGAAGACCTGAAGATTTTTTCTTCTTGCCTGAACTGCTTGGTGGGCACGACAAATTCTGCAGCTCTTTCTGTACTCATTTTTTCGATGAGATTTCCGATAGACATTATTATTCGCAAATCTTCTGTTTTCAAAGTGTCCAATTTTTCTTGGGTGGATATGACTACCCTAGTAAAATTAGAGGAACCTTTTGGGTTGCTGTTTCCATTTTTCTTGAGATTTTGATCGTCTGGAACAAAACAAATATTTCTATTAACAAAATTTGATAATAACAGATCCATTCAAAACGATCCATTACAAATTTCAATATCCAAACAATTACTATATCTTCAGTTCTAAACTATTCTCGGAATATTTCAATTAAATTTCAAAGTTCTAGAAATGAAAAACAAATGGTGTTTTCATTATTGGATTTTAGTTTCTTTTCATTCAACGGGGTATTCATGTCGATTATGCCTGAATTCATTAGACAACAACTACCTAACCACTCTGAGGAATGCATCATTCCCTTAATGGTGTTGATAACGCAGGGGCGTGTTTACCATGGAATCTAGGGAAGCTAACAAATTCGAGTAAAATTAATGACATAATAGTATAGTGTCGAGTGAAATCTTGACCGGAGTCAAGCTGAAGTGAAGCAAACCAACAAACAAGTGAAAGTGGAAG